>NC_089583.1:34665104-34965104 GCF_019320115.1 Miscanthus floridulus
TAATTTTTGGAGCTCTAAATAAATCTACACAAAAATAACAAACCACATCACTATTCATTCAAATCTAAAAAGGAAAAATTCTATTTTGAAACACTGAGTCACTGACAACCCGACCCCACATGTCATCCCCTACCTCCCACGCTGACCACAGCGACAATAGCTTTGACTGGCAAAATCTCGCCGACGACGAGATCTACGGCGACGACCAAGGTACTTACATGATCACTACATCACGGCGCATCGATTAGTGGCACAAGCGCGACCAAATATGGACTAGGACCAAGCACCACGCCGGCCATGGCGAACACGGCAGGCTTGGTGGCACTACGCCTGACAAAACTAAGCCGAAAATGGTGAAACAAACGACACGAAAAGAACCAGGAGCTCACCTCGAACGCTTTGGAGTTGATGGCCGAGCCGGAGGAGCAACAGAAAGGCGGGTCGACGTGCACAACAACCACGGCGGAGCAAGGATCGTCGGTGGCGGTGTTCCGGCGACTGTGATGAACAAAAGGACCAAACAATTGGTCATAGAGCATCATGAGATCAAGGCGAATCAGAAACAACACCAAGCAAGGACAGTGGCTCACCGTATGCGCTGGCCATGATGGCGCTCGCTCGATAGTGGTGCTACTGTCCACGAGGAAGAAAGGCAAAGAACGACGGTTCCCGACGCAATCAAGCAACAAGGGCTAGAGGACTGGTTGCGCAAGGAACTAGCGAAGCTGTGGCAAGATTAGCCGAGGCTAGTTTGCGCTGAGGAGGCGATGCGAGCTCGATGGAGCTATGGCGGTGGCGTCGGGAAAACAGAGGAGGGAGAAAGAAGAACGGCGACGACGCCTGAGCTTTATAGGGCGGCAAAGACACAAGGAGGCGACACACAATAGCCTGCTCGTGCCAGCGTGAAGCCAGAGAAGGCCATGGGCGTGCTTGGAACGCCGAAGAAAGACCGCCGGCAGTGACAGCTGCCTGATGGCACTGTTCCACTTATTTACAAAAATGCCATTCATTTAAAAATCCAAATTTCTCCCAAATTTATGTAACAACTCAAAAATCTCCAAAAATTAAAGTTGTTCAAAATCCAAAGTTCTACAACTTTGTTTTTACAACCACCCCCTAATTCAGTCTACATTTTGAAATGCAAATTTGAATTCAAATAGGGGGACATTTAAAGAATTTTGCCTTTTCAAATTACTTCAAATTTTTCATAACAACTTTGAAAACTCCAAAAACAAACTTTGTATAACCTGACAAGCTCTACACTTTTGCTTTTAGACTCAACCCCAAAATGTGCTTAGATTGTGAAATGGGTTTTCAGGGTAGGATTTAAATACTGAAAATCAGGGTTTTCTTGAAAATTCAAATCTAAACAAAACTTTAAACTTGATTCAAACAATACAATTCAACACATACAACATAAAGGTAAGCTTGTTTTAGTGTATGCATATCAAAATTTTCACTAACACATAAATGATGTGCTATGCATATGTTGACAAGGCATATTTTAGTATTTAAACCCCCGAGGTGTTACAATCCTTCCCCCTAAAAGAAATCTTGCCCCGAGATTCAAAGTCATAGGGTAAGTAATTCGAAAAGGAAATGTGTCAGTCCAAAACATCCAAAACTTGTCCATAAAACAACTGAGGTTCCTTTACAAAACACAACTAACATTACTCTATATTGATGCAAGAAACTCTGAAAACTTTTCTAGCAAGTAATCTTCGGATTCCCAAGTAGCTTCTTCTTTGGAATGTTGATTCCATTGTATCTTGTAGAACTTGATTGTTCTCCTTCATGTAACATGGTCTTTCTGATCTAGAACTCAGGATAGGATATTTAGAATAGGTCAAATCAGGTTCAAGTTCCACTCCTTCAACCTCAACATTCTGCTCAGGCACTCGGAGACACTTCTTCAATTGAGAAACATGGAACACATCATGTACAACTGAAAGATGTTCTGGTAACTTCAAGCGATATGCCACTTTTCCATAACTCTCTAAAATTTGAAATGGTCCAATATAACAAGGTGCCAACTTGCATTTAACACCAAAATGCGTAGCTCCCTTCATTGACGATACCTTCAGATATACAAAATTTCCCTTAGTTAAACACCAATGGTCTATGTCGTTTATCTGCATAACTCTTTTGTCAGGACTGAGCTATCTTCAAATTACTTTGTATCTGCCTAACCTTGTCTTCTGTTTCTTTCACAAGGTCAACTCCAAAGAACCTTCTTTCTCCGGGCTCAGACCAACTCAGTGATGTTCAGCATCTACGACCATAGAGTGCTTCAAATGGAGCCATTCTAATGCTCTCCTGATAACTATTATTGTATGAGAATTCAGCCAAAGGTAGACATTTATCCCACTTATTGGAATAGTTAAGAACACAACATCTTAACATATCTTCTAGTACTTGATTGACCCTTTCAGTCTGACCATTGGTTTGTGGATGATAAGCTATACTATATAGGAGTTTCGTACCCATCGAAGCATGCAATTGTTTCCAAAAGCTGGAGACAAACTGTGTACCCCTATCTGACACAATGGTCTTTGGTACTCCATGTAGGCTCATGATTCTTGCTAGATACATCTTGGCATACTAGGATAGTAGGATATATACTCTTGACTGGAAGAAAATGTGCTGACTTAGTTAGTCGATCTACAATAACCCATATTAAATCAAAACCTTTTGATGTCTTGGGTAGACCAATAATAAAGTCCATACTGATATCCTCCCACTTCCAAGCTAGAATAGGTAATGGCTATAACTCTCCAGCAGACCTCAAATATATAGCTTTCACCTTTTAGGCAAGTATCACACTTTGCTATATACTGGGCAATTTCTATCTTCATTTTGGTCCACCAAAACCTTTGTTACAAATCATGGTACATCTTATTACTTCCCGGATGAATAGATAACCTAGTAGCATGTGCCTCTTCAAGAATTGATCGTCGCAACTCAGGAATCTTTGGTACCACTAAGTGATTCTTGAACCATAACACACCTTCATCATCTACTTTGAAGCATTCCACTTTCCCATTCTTGATTCTTTCTTTGATATGAGCTATACCCTTGTTTTCTTTCTGAGCAACAATAATCTAGGTCTTGAATAGTGGCTTCAACAGTTATATTGGTCAAACTACCTTGTTGAATTACCTCTATACTCAACTTTTCCATCTCTTGGCATAAAGTCAAATCCATTGTTTTTACTATTAGACAATTATAATAACTCTTTCGACTGAGAGCATCTGCAACTACATTTGCTTTACCAGGATGGTAATGTACTTCCAAGTCATAATCTTTAATCAATTCTAACCATCTTCTCTATCGCATGTTCAAATCTGATTGAGTAAAGATATACTTTAAACTCTTGTGATCTGTATAAATATGGCACGTATTACCAAGCATGTAATGCTGCCAAATCTTCAGAGCATGGACAACTGCTGCTAACTCTAGATCATGAGTGGGATAGTGCTCTTCATGTTGCTTAAGTTGTCTGGAAGCATAGGCAATGACTCAGCCTTCTTGCATCAATACACATCCAATACCAATACCCAAAGCATCACAATAAATGTCAAATGACTTCTCGATATCAGGTTGGGCTAATACTGGTGCAGTGGTTAATAGTCTCTTCAAAGTCTGGAAAGCTTCTTCACACTCAGATGACTAGACAAACTTGGCTTGGTTCTTCAACAACCTAGTGATGGACTTGGATACTCTAGAGAAATCTAGAATAAAACAATGGTAATACCCCGCCATTCCTAAAAAACTCATAACCTGATGAACAGTGGTTGGTGGTTTCCAATCAAGCACATCCTTAACTTTGCTCGAATCAACAACAACTCCTTCAGCTAATAAGACATGTCTAAGAAACTATACTTCCTTAAGCCAGAAGTCACACTTACTGAACTTGGCATATAGTTGATGTTCTCTTAAGTGGGTCAGGACAATTCTGAGATATTCCGCATGTTCCTTCTTGTTCTTGGAATAAACTAGGATGTCAGTCAATAAACACCACTACAAATTTGTCTAGCTTAGGCATGAATACTGAATTCATTAGATACATGAAATGAGCTGGGGCATTTGTCAAACCAAAAGACATTACCAAGTATTCATATAATCCATATCTTATGGTAAATGCCGTTTTGGGAATATCTTCAGGCTTAATCTTGATTTGGTGATAGTCCTGACCTCAAATCAATCTTGGAGAAAACTTTGGCATCCGGCCAGTTGATCAAAAAGCAAGTCTATCCGAGGTAAGGGATACTTATTCTTAATGGTCACTTCATTCAATGGACGATAGTCAACACATAACCTCAAGGGTCTTATCTTTCTTTTTCACAAAAATTGTAGGACATCCCCAAGGAGAAGAACTAGGTTGAATAAACCCTTTCTCAATCAACTCTTGCAACTGAGTCTTCAACTCGGCTAATTCCTTGGGAGGCATCCTATAAGCTCTCTGAGAGATCAGGAGCTGTTCCAGGTTTTAACACTATGTTAAACTGAATATCCCTATCTAGTGGTAGACCAGGATAAATCCTTAGAAAAAACATCAGGGAATTCACAAACTATCGGGATATCTCTAATCTCCTTGACAAAAGTTACACAAACTCTACTCACTGATCTTCTTAAGGTTGGAAGTTGGATAAGAAGCTGAGAATTACTATCAGGCAAACTCACCCTTAATGTACTATTCAAAGCATCCTATAATAGCCTTATGCTGATACATCCAATTCATTCCTAAGATTACATCTATATCCTGATCCTTGAGAATAATCATGGTAGTAGGAAAAATATGCCCACCTAGGTTTATGGGTACCTGGTATACCATTTCCTTAGTGCATAGACGTCCCCCGGGCGATTGTATAAAGAAAATGTCCTTTGTTTCCCCAATTAGGAATTTCATGCTTTACGACAAAGGTTCTATTGATGAATGAAAGAGATGCACCAGAATCAAAAAGCATAACAGCAGGATGATCAGTGACAGGAAACATACCCATCATCACTAGCTCCCCTTCTAGAATTTCCCCTAGCTTGAATATAGAACACCCATCCTGTCTTCCTTTCATCTTTGTCCTTCTAAGCATTCTGATTGTTCTTCTTCTGAGTCTTCCACATAAAATTCTAGCTCATGAGTTCTAGCTCTAGCTACATCTTCTCTATGCCGAGCTTCATTTCTTCCTTCCACCATACGAACTAACATACATTTGTAGTTCTTGTGAGCGGTGGTGAGACACCTCAATCTATCCTATAACTCGCCCACATGGATGGCATCCACAGCCCTATCTCTAGTAGCCTATGCTAACTCTGTTGTAAGTCCTCTGTATCTCTGCCTAGGGATCAGACCTAGAGCTGCTACTGCTAGCACCATCATTCCTAGGGGCAAGCTGGTGATGAGGAACTCCTTTCGGTCCAACAGGACTTACGAGGCGTTATCTTGGTACTGAGCCATACTGTAGGAAGCAAGATTAATCCAAATAAGACAATCTGATCAAAGTCTAAAGAGCAGCAAGGATAGATTACATAACTCAACCCAGACTCACTACCCAACCCAGACTCAGAGGTGAAGGAAGTAACAAGTGAATTAATCATGATGCATGAATTGTTCTTACGAACAAAAACATCAAAGCTTATAAGGTACAAAACAACAACCATTGTTATTATATAGGGCATAATAAGATTACTACTCCACCACACAAGACCTTTTTAATCAAATAAGGAATGGTGAGAATGAAATAAGATAAGCTAGAAGCAATTTGGACCAAATTAACAAATTATATTTATTTGTCCTAAATCATTTTGAAGTTTTTGTAAAACAATACAACAAAGACTTTGTAACGAGCGCTCTAATACCATTCTATGGTAGAATCCTCCTAAATTATAGGACCCACATGCACCTGTCACTGTCCAATGACCTCTGACAACTATGCATATGTTCCTAGTAACTTAAGAAGTCTGTCGGGTGTCCTTAGGGAACCCCAAATCATCCACAATTTCTGAGCAGGATCCCATTACAGAGTCATTGCAGTATTACACTATTTATTCAAATATCTACATCAGAGTAAATTAGCAGAACTCTTACGATAACTTAGTTTACAAACCAATTGTTTCAAACCTTACAAACTAAGTTCGATACATATTACAAAACATAGTAGTAGTGGAGTGGCATTAGTAACATAATACCAACACATAATATAAGTATCCTACCCAAGGATCACACATTCACTTATCGTCATCGACCTGAACAATAGTCATGCAGCACGGTCCAAAACTAGACCTTCTCATGAGGCTCACCTACAACAAGGGTCAACGAACCCTGAGTACAAAAGTACTCAACAAGACTTAACCAGAATAAAAACTGATAGAACTCAGGAATGCAAGCTCAGGGATTCAAGGTATGGCTTTAGCAATAATCAAAGTTCTTTTGCATAAAAGCTCTTTAACAAAATTCTTTATATCAACATTTTTATCTTTGAAAAGATCATATACAAAGCTAACATGATCCGTAATGAGATCATGAAACTTCATATCCAACACTTTCTTAAACCTTACTCAAGTTCTAGTTATTAACTACGATGACTGAACAGTGAGTTGAGTCTCCATAACCGAGGAGCAACGACGATTCGAACCGATTAAAACCTAGCTGGGGATTCTAGACCACATGACATATGCAGGTCCCCGACCTACATATACCAACCTACCCTTAGGTCCCCTTAAAACAAGAACGGGTCCTGCGCCATCCGAGAATACAATACTCCACCATTCCATGCCCATGGCCACATGGGTACACGCTATTCTCGCCATCTCTCCACTCCCAGTGCGCGAGTAGCCATTCTCATAATAGAATAGCCGAGTTAAGGCTTACCGGAGTATGTGGTTAGTACTACAAAGTCTCACCTCATGCAATTCAACAACGGACGGACCTTAATCGACAGAGGCGAAAAGAACCTGCTCACAAGACCTCCATGTCTTGTGGCTCTCACACACCGAGTCCGCCTGGTCTAGATTTATTACTCCATATGCTCATATTTCATGATAACATAAGTAACCAAGGTAATCAAAGATCCATGTAAAACTCGCAGGTGATAGATGATCACCCAACTTTTATCTGTCTAGGCATGGCTAAGCATAACTAGGCATTTACGAAGTAAAACTAGTAACAAGGTAGATATGGAAAAACAAGGTTGGTAATGCACCAATTAGGTTTCCACTTGACTCCTAATCACTTAATGCAGTATATAAAAGCAAAGCAATAGAAATTTATAAAACACAAGGTAGGTTTAAATGCATCCGGGGCTTGCCTTAGTTCACGGAAAAGTCAGGTTCCTGAGACGTTCCATAATTATTAGATCCGACCTCAACAGATGGATTAACCTCCTCCGCAACTTGATTAACTACCATGTGCTCACCTTTATTCACTACACGTAGTAACCATGCCATGTTTAACATGATGCGAGATATAAAAATATGATGCTCGATGATGGATGTAAAATTAACAACTTGAATATAACTTTCCTTCGCAGTACAGTTGCAAGTCAAACTAACTAAGCCTTTTTCGTAACACATACTTCAATTGCCAAGGATCATTACCAACTAATGACCCAAGGTCATCACTCAATCCAAAATTCAAACAAAACCTAAATCATTAAAGGTTACTATTTTCTTTTATGGATTAATTATTTAATTCAAAATTATGAAATAAATCAACTTGTTCCAATTGTGCTCAAAATTTTTGTAAAGGTTCATAACATGATAACTAAGTGGCAAAACAATTTTCATAATTTTTGGATAATTAATTAAGCCTAGAAAAATCATGGAAACCCATTTATTAATTAATTTAGCAATTTTTATCACATTCAAAATTTACTGAAAAACAACATTTCATATTTTTCTTAAATAATATACATCACAGAGAGGTCACACAAAAATTTTCATAAATTTTTGAGCTCTAAATAAATCTACACAAAAATAACAAATCACATCACTATTCATTCAAATCTAAAAAAGGAAAAATTCCATTTTGAAACACTGAGTCACTGACAAGCCGACCCCACATGTCATCCCCTACCTCTCACGCTGACCATGGCGACAGCGGCTTTGACTGGCGAAATCTCGCCGACGGCGAGATCTACGGCGACGACTAAGGTACTAACATGATCACTACATCACAACGCATCGATTAGTGGCACAAGCGCGACTAAATATGGACTGGACCGAGCACCACACCGGCCATGGCAGACACGGTGGCTCGGTGGTGCTACGCCAATGAAACTAAGCCAGAAATGGTGAAACAAACAACACGGAAAGAACCAGGAGCTCACCCTGAATGCTTTGGAGTCGATGGCCAAGCCGGAGGAGCAACAAAAAGGTGGGTCGGCATGCATAGCAACCACGGTGGAGCAAGGATCGTCGGTGGCAGTGTTCCAGCGACTATGATGAACAAAAGGACCAAACAACCAGTCATAGAGCATCACGGGATCAAGGCAAATCAGAAACAACACCGAGTAAGGACAGTGGCTCATCATAGAGCGCTGGCCACGGCGGCGCTCGCTCGACGTTGGTGCTGCCGGCCACGAGGAAGAAAGGCAAAGAATGGCAGTTCCTAGCACAATCAAGCAACAAGGGCTAGAGGACTGGTTGTGCAAGGAACTAGTGAAGTTGTGGCAAGCTTAGCCGAGGTTGGTTTGCGCTGAGGAGGCGATGCGAGCTCGACGGAGCTATGGCGGCGGCGTCGGGAAAACAGAGGAGGGAGAAAGAAAAACGGTGACGACGCCTGAGCTTTATAGGGCGGCAAAGACGCAAGGAGGCGACACGTAGCAACCTGCTCATGCCAGCGCGAAGCTGGAGGAAGGCTGTGGGCACGCCTGGAATGCCAAAGAAAGACTGTCGGCGGTGACAGCTGCCCGACGGCACAGTTCCACTTATTTACCAAAATGCCATTCGTTTAAAAATCCAAATTACTCCCAAATTTATGTAACAACTCAAAAATGTCCAAAAATAAAAGTTGATCAAAATTCAAAGTTCTACAACTTTGTTTTTACAACCACCCCCTAATTCGGTATACATTTTGAAATGCAAATTTGAATTCAAATAGGGGACATTTAAAGAATTTTGCCTTTTCAAATTACTTCAAATTTTTCATAACAACTTTGAAAACTCCAAAAACAAACTTTGTATAACCTGACAAGCTCTACACTTTTGCTTTTAGACTCAACCCCAAAATGTGCTTAGATTTTGAAATGGGTTTTCAGGGTAGGATTTAAATACTCAAAATCAGGGTTTTCTTGAAAATTCAAATCCAAACAAAACTTTGAACTTGATTTAAACAATACAATTCAACACATACAACATAAAGGTAAGCTTGTTTTAGTGTATGCATATCAAAATTTTCACTAATACATAAATAATGTGCTATGCATATGATGACACGACATATTTTAGTATTTAAACACCTGAGGTGTTACAGATGGGCTTGGCCTCTATCCACTTGGTGAATTTGTCGACCGCTACAAGTAGGTGAGTGAAGCCGCCTAGGCCCTTTTTGATGGGTCCCACCATGTCGAGGCCCCAGACCAGTGAATGGATAGGTGATGGGGATGGTTTGGAGCTCCTGTGCTGGTAAATGGGTTTGCCGAGCATAGAACTAGCATCCTTCACACCTGCGGATGACCTCCTCTGCATCTCATAGTGTGGTGGGCTAGTAAAAACCTTGGCAAAAGGCTTTTCCGACTAGTGACCTTGGGGCCACATGATGTCCGTAGATTCTGGCATGGACCTCGAGGAGGAGCTGCTTGCCTTGGTTGGTAAGGACACACTTCATGAGTACTCCCGATGGACTCCGTTTGTAGAGTTCATTTCTGATCACAATGAATGTTTTGGAGCATCGAGCGATCCATCACACTTTAGTCCTTTCGGGTGGGAGAAACTCCTCAAGGAGGTAGGTGAGTAGCGGCATTCGCCAGTTAGCTTGACCGAGTGCCACCACGGCGACATCGGTGGGCGATGTCGTCACAGAGGCACTGGGGTCAGAAGCCCCCGAGCGCTGGGTTAGCATTGGGGTGTGTCTGGATCAGACCTTCTAGGATGTGGGTAGATGGTTCATGAAGGTCATTGATGAAGACCCCGTCTAGAGACCAAACCCTGCCTGGCAGCCATTTTCATGAGAAAATCGGTGACATCATTGTCCTTTCTAGGGACATGGTATAGTTCGATCCCCTAGAATTTGTCCTTGAGCTTGCACACCTCCTAGTAGTATGCTGCCATGAGGGGGCTTTTGTAAGAGGACTCCTTCATGACCTAGTCGACGACTAGCTCTGAGTCGCCATGAATGTAGTGTCATGTAGCGCCGAGCTCGATGGCGATGTAGAGTCCGTTTATGAGGGCCTCATATTCTGCAGTCATTGTTTGAGGCTAAAAAGTGTAGGTGGATTGTGTAGCGGAGCCTACTCCCATCTGGGGAGATTAAAACCACTCCAGCCCCCAAGCCGAGTGACATTATGGACCCGTTGATGTACATCATCTAGTACTCTTAGGCGATGTCTAGGGTTGGGTACTAGGACCTCCGTCCATTCAGCGACAAAATCCGTAAGAGCCCGAGACTTTATAGTGGTGTGGGGGATGTACCTGATGTCGTGGCCCATTAGTTCGAGCACCCACTTGAAGATTCGTTCCATGGCATCATGGTTGCGGATGATGTCTCTGAGCAGGTATGAAGTGATGACCGAGACCTCATGGTTAGTGAAGTAGTGTAGGAGCTTCTGGGTCACCATTAGCATGGCATATAGGAGTTTTTGCACCTAGGGGTACCAAACCTTGGGGTTAGTGAGTACCTCCCCGATGAAGTATATGGGTCATTGGACCTTAAGGTGGTGTCCTAGCTCCTCCCTTTTGACTGACTAGGGCGACGCTTACCACATGGTTGCTTGCTACGATGTAGAGGATGAGGAGTTCTCCTTGTTCAAGAGTAATGAGGATTAGGGCCAATGTCAGTGATGCTTTGAGGCTCTCCAAAGCCTGCTATGCCTCCTTAGTCTAGACTGAAAGCATCTATCTTTTTTAGAAGCTTGTAGAGAGGCATCCTCCGTTCACTGAGCTGGGAGATGAATCGGCTTAGGGCGGCCAAACAACCGGTGAGCCTCTGTATGCCTTTGACGTTGCCTATAGGGCCCATGTTGGAGATGGCCATGATTTTTTTAGGGTTGGCCTTGATGTCATGCTCGAACACGATGTATCCAAGCAGCTTCCCCTTTGGAATCCCAAAAACACACATTTTGGGATTCAATTTGATGTTGAACCTTCGAAGGTTCGTGAACTGTTGTGGCCAAGTTTGCAATTAGGTCGCAAGCTTGAGCATGTTTTGACCACTATGTCATCAACATAGATGGCGATTATTGGTTTTGGCCGCTCGACTTGATTAGGCTGATTGAGTGGGTCAATTTGATCGGCAAAGCATTGCTGCATGCACCTTTGGTAGGTGGCACCAGTGTTCTTCAGAACAAAAGGCATGGTTACATAATAGTACAAACCATACGGGGTGATGAACGAAGTCATGAGCTAGTTGGACTCTTTCATCATGATTTGGTGATAGCCTGAGTAGGCATCTAGAAAGGAGAGGATCTCGCATCCTATGGTGGAGTCGACTATCTGGTCTATGCATGGCAATTGAAAATGGTCCTTTGAACATGCCCTTATTGAGGCCAGTATAATCAACACACATTCTCCATTTCCCGGTCTTCTTTTTAACAAGAATAGGATTAGGCAAGCTAGTCAGAGTGGTATACCTCTTTGATGAACCCAGCTGCTAGGAGTTTGGTGACCTCCTCGCCTATGGCCCTACGCCTCTCGTTGTCAAAGCGATGTAGGCATTGCTTTGCGGGCTTTGAGCCTAGGATGAGGTGTAGTGTGTGCTCGGCAACCTCCTACGGTATGCCCTGGCATGTCAGGAAGGTTTCCATGTGAAGACATAGCGATTGACACATAGAAAGTTGGTGAGCTCACATTCCTATTTGGCCGGGAGCTGGGTCCTGATCCGCACCATCTTGGTTGGGTCAGTGGGGTCTATTCCCACTACCTTAGTTTCCTCGAGCAGGGCGGAAGGTAGTCGAGGAGGTTGGCTTGTTGTAGTTCGGGACCTGCTAGGGTCAACAACTCCTCGAGCCATGAAAGCTTAGATGAGTTGATGACGGCAGTGACGAGCTCGTAATGCTCGTAGGTCGCACAGTGTAGGCATGCGAAAAGGTGCTACCCAAAGTGATGACACCGTTTGGTCCTGGCATCTTCAACTTCAGGTAGGTGTAGATGGGGACCACCATGAACTTGGTGTAGCATGGCCACCCTAAGATGACATGGTAAGACCTTGGGAAGTCCACCACCTCGAAGGTAAGCACCTCCGAGCAGAAGTTGGCTCGGTCACCAAATGTGATGAGTAGGTCGATCTGCCCTGACCGGGTACTGCCTATGTCCCTAGGATTACACCATGGAAGGCAGAGCTCACTTGGCGGAGTTCTGACCAGGGGGATGCACATGGCGTCAATGGTGTTGACATGGAGGATGTTGAGGCCACTACCTTTGTCCATCAGCACCTTGGTTAGGCACTTCTTGTAGACGATGGGGTCGATGATGAGCGGGTAGCGACCTGGTCTGGTGACTGTGAGAAGGGTGGACCCTCTGATCAAAGGTGATTAGAGATTCCAACCAGCGAACGAAGGTGGGGATGGCCATCTCGACGACGCATGCCTCTATGTAGTGCACTTTGTGCTGGTGCTTGGAGTAGATGGCATCAGGATACCCTGAAGATCATGATGCACTCCTCGGGGTCGAGAAAGTCATTCCCAGTCCTTGCCTGTCGTGCCTCCTTGCTTGGCTACTGCCTCCTTGCCCTTCCCTTCTTTCAACCCACTGGCCTATCATAGGAAGCGCTTGAGGAGCTCGCAGTCCTTGTAGAGGTGCTTGATGGGGTAGGCATGGTTGGTGCATGGACTATCCATGAGCTTGTCGACCAACACAGGAGTTGGACAGTCGGTGCCAATCCTTCTTGTTCTTTTTGCCCCTCTATGTGGAGGGGCCCTTGTCTTGATCCTCACGCTTGGCCTTGCCCTTGTCCTAGCCTTCGTTAAAGACCCCTCCGACCACCTCCTCGCTAGAGGCATGGTTCGTGGCAACATCAAGTAGGTCACAGGTGGTCCAGGGCTTCGGACAACCAAGCTTATGAATCAAAGACTCACAGGTTGTTCTAGGAGAGGAACACGCTGATGATGTCCACATGGGACGACATCAAGAAGGGAGTTGCACCACTTCGAGAACCTACGGATATAGTCCTATAGGGACTCATTGGGCTCCTACTGGCAGCTCTTGAGATCCTAGGAGTTCCTAGGACAGACATACGTCCCCTAGAAGTTTTGAACAAATATCCTCTTGAGGTCCGCCCTATCGAGGATGCTTGTCATGCAGGAGGAATTCAAGCCACTACCGAACATGTTACCCACATAGATGGGGAGGTACTGAATAATGAAGTGGTCATCATCCATTCCTCTGGCTTGGTAGGTGAGATGGAAGTCTTCAAGCCATATACCGAGGTTCGTCTCCCCTGATATACTTAGCAATGTTGGTGGGCAGTCAGAAGCGCTATGGGAACGGTGCTCTCTGGATGTGTCGGCCAAAGGCCCGTGGTCCTAGGACCATCCGAGCTAGGACTCTGGTTGTTTCAGTCGGCGATCAGCGCCTAGGGTGTGTCTCACTGGTCCCCTCGATGGTTTAGCCAGGAGCCCACGCTGCTCGCTCTCACCGTTCGCCCAATGGACGTCATCATCATGGCGGGCCTGACGCTGGTTGCTGATGATGCTACGAGCATCTTAGTTTGGCCCAAGCCATTTGTGGGCAGGCAGGCCATGGTGCAGCTGCATCCTCCTACTCCATGCCTAGCAGCTATTGAGATGAGTGGATGGAGCTGATGCATTTGGTGCATCCCCACTCCCCTGGTGGGAGTGAAGCCGCAAGTTGGTGTCCCAACATGGAGCTCTCTGCCTATTAAACGATGACGATCTCCACCAGTGCCTGAAGGTTCTGGTGGACCGCCTGCTCCTAGGGGTCGGTAGGCTCTGGAAGGCCATGTAGAAGCATCACCTCAGCTGGTGATGTTCTGGCTAGCTTGAGCAAACTATGGTGGATCGTTCCCCCCAGTCGATGATGTTGCAGCTGAACCTGGCAGGCGCAACCCTAGGCTGCCGCTCGCCAGGTTACACTGCATGGGGCGCATCATGGTGTGCCGAGGGCACCAGCATAGGTGGTGGCTGGTTCTGCCACCTTTGTTGTAGCTTCCTTGCCATGCTCCTAGGCACATGCGATGGCATCCACGCTGGGGGTCTAGAGGGGTTTGGGTCTAAAGAGACTCCACCACCACCGGTGGCTATCCCTAGAGCATCCGTCATAGCGCACTCGTAGGACTAGAGGGTGGCTAGGTGCCAAGACATCGCCAATGCTGGAGTCATCGCTCTCAACATCATCATCCATGAGGTTGTGAAAAGTTGTAGGAGCATAGCTCGCCATCTCCATGAATTTAGATGTGAGAGGGGGCGACGCCAGCATCCTTTAGAGCCCCCGGGCATACGTGTCTATAGGGGACATGAGGCTGTAGGGGAACTGGTCGTATAAGCGGTCGTGGCAGGGACAACGGTGTCCGTCCTAGAGAGTCGGTGGAAAATATGAAAAAGCGAGTAAAGAACATTATGTACGTTACTCATAGTGGGGTTTGAGCCCAGCGTGGGCTGAGAGCGAAGTGCAGGCGCCTCATCGTTGAGGTCACCAGGTGGTCTGGAGCTATCAAAGAGCGCTCCTCTTTTGATGGGCGCTGGGACAAGTGCCTCCTCATGGTGGTGAAGCATGCCGAGCTAGTCGGTGATGAAGTCTAGGCTTCTGAAGAGGAAGGCCTAGGGATGGCTCGAAGATGGTTGGAACCCACATTCCAACAGGTGGGAGTGTGGGAAACTCCAGTGAGCCAAAGCGAGTCGAATCACTTGAGCCCACCATGTCGAAGATGGTAGAAAAGTGGGCCATCCGATGACCAAAATCATGAACGTACGACATCTTCCCCATGGATGGTGCCAACTGTCGGTGCATGAAAGTGACCGACACGTAAATATTTGTAGTTTTGCCGTATGTTGTGATCGCATGTGGCCTAGCACTAAATGACATAGGGTTTATACTGGTTCAGGCAACATGCCCTACGTCGAGTGTGAGTCGGTCGATGACTTTATTCCTGAGCCTAGGTGCTTGAAGTTTGCTATGGGGTTACAAACAAGAGGGAGTAAGATGGGGGTGCAAGAGGTCCGGTCGGACTCTGGACCGAAGGACTGAGAGAGATGGGAGCTCCTATGTGCGCTAAGTATTTGAGTGTGTGCTCTATTGGAATCATTCGAATCAGTAGATTGTTCGATCCTAGTGGTTGAATCGTTCTATGTGTGATTCAATCCCCTGTCTTTTTGGAGAGAGCGCATCCCCTTTGATAAATGAACGCGATGACTTTACAAGAGAAAAGGTGTGAGAGAAAGAGAGTGTGTGTGCTACCTAGTCTTGTTGCCCATGTCGTCGGGTACAAGGTAGTTTGTCGGCTGCCCACAACACTAGTTGATGTCCGGATGCATGAGGTAGGCTCCATCGTGATCTTCTAGTATGGTCGATGTCGGCGCCTATCATACTGTAGGATAAAAGTCAGTGCTCATAACACTATTGGTGTTCTGACATGTTTGGAAGGTCATAAAGTACCCTTCTGACATGACCTGACGGTATAGTCCTACCGGTGTGTAGGGTACGGTCCTTGATATTGTGGTTGACTAGAACGCCCTGCCTTACTTGCTCTGTCCATTTCCTGGGTTTTCACCGAGCGGGCGTCCCCGGTCAGTCGTTTCCTAGTTGGCTCTGGCCTCCTAGTCAGAGAAGAGCTGTAAGCAGAGGTTTGGTGTAATCCTGGTCAGAGGAGTGAGTCAGAGTCGGAGGCGAGCATCGTCCCTTCTCGGCTAGGCCTTTCAGTCAGAGAGGCAGGCTAGAGTCGGAAGCAATGGAAGCGAGCGTCGTTCCTCCTTGGCCAGGCTTTCTGGTCGGAGAGGCGCTAGAGTTAGAAGCAAGCGCCAGAGCCAGAGGCGAGCTGGCCAGGCCTTCCGGTCGGAGAGGTAGGCTAGAGTCAAAAGTGAGCGTCAGTCCTCTCCTTGGCCAGGTGATATGACCATTCCATCAACCAACATGTTACAACCTCCAATTCAAGTAACACCAACTCAAGTATCGCCTACATCGACACTAGCCCAAGCCTTTGGTGGCCCGATTGCACGTAGTCGAGCAAAGAAGCTACAACAAGAGGTGTACACGCTACTTTATGAAGTTCAATTTAATATTAATGAGAATTATATACTGCCTAAGTCGTGCATGTTGTTGTTGCTCAGGTTCACCAAGGAGAATGACAAGAACACACAAGGCGAGGACTACAGAGCAGAACCACACTCGAATCATGCCAGTCCTGCAAAACAGTAGGAAAGAAATATTCATAACTTTTGATTTCCAGAGGCTATGAAGGTGAATGAGCACATTTTGGAAAGCTTGTTGAGTCTACTTTCCAATGATGCTAATGCTGACCAGTTTGGACTTCTAACTAATGAAATCCGACCAGCTTAGTACATACTGGTTAGACCTCTTGAAACTGAGAGAACTGTCAAGAAGAAAATATCATAACTTTTTATTCCCGAAGGCTATGGAGGTCAATGAGGACTTTTTGGAAAGCTTATGAAATCTAGTTTCTAATTCTTCAAGGCCGACCAGATCCAACTGGTTTTAGTGCAGATCCAACCAGTTTTAGTGCAGACTGCTCAGAGGGTTAACAGTCTTCTCAGGACATGATATTGGTACAACTTCTCATATTAAACTATACCATTCTACAATGTTTTGTGGTTCATGCTATACATGGTGTGAAATCTTATCAAGTTAGCTTTCCAATGCAACCAACAAGTCATTTGGATTTTTCAAGATGGAGTTATTGCCAAAACACTGACGACTGCACAGAAGACCAACAGCCACGCGGAAACTACTCAGAAACTCATTTCGTGGAAGCTTGTTCACATAGCCTACCCTTTCTTTTCCTTTTTGTGTTTATACCTATCTAAGAGGGCTTGTTCCTAGAATAAATATCCATGTACTCCTAAGCAAGAAAAAGACTTTTGATAATCAAAATACAGAACCCCCCTTTGTTCAGCTGCGTGCTAACAAATATTGAGAGTGATGTTGGGTTCATAAACCTAGGGTACCTTGGGGACTGGCTTCCACACCAAGGCTCAACCCAAGAGTCTAAAAAACAACAGGGCAAAGGGACGGCCCAGCAGCCGACCGGAAGGTCTAGCCCAAGAAGAGCGACACCCACTCGTTGTCGATGAAATATGGTCGGCAGTCTACCTAGGGGTATGCCCAAGGTAGTAGATTATCGGCAGACAGATGCGCAAGCAACAAACAAGATGGTAACAGCAAGACAGACACAAGGTTTTATCTAGGTTTGGCCACCATAAAGGCATAATACCTATGTCCTGCATCTGATTGTATTGCTGTATGTCAATGAGAGATGTTTTTTAGAGGGGTCCCCTGCCCGCCTTATATAGTCCAGGGGCAGGGTTACAGATCTAGAAACTAATCCTAGCCAGTTACAATTGCCATAGGTGGCCGGAAAAGGATTCCTATTCTAACCGACCAGGATCTTGCTTGATCTCCAAATCTGTCTTGATTCATTGCGCGGGATTCTGAACTAGGTTGGCTGGGCCACGCGTCGTCTTCTAGTGGACCAGACCCCCTGATCCAGGGCCAGCCCAAGCCTAGCCGTAAGGGTATAGGGGTTAATACCCCCACAGCCAGTCCCCGAGCACCATGTATTATGCTGCGACACGCCGTTCGATCTCCTTCGACTAATGCGATCTGCCTTCATGTCATCTCCAACTGATTGAAACATTGACCAATCGAATGTGCCAGCATTCTGGTCAGAACAGAGAGCAGTAGACCATGATTATAGTCGAAGATTCCGGTTGTCCAAAGAATGCATGGTGCTCTTAAAGAAAAAAGAAAAAGATTTCTTTCCTTATCAAGTGTGCCCACTTGTATTTCTGAAAAGAAATGTAAGTGACCCTTGGACAGTAGTAATTCTGACAATCAGTCAAAGCGTAGGGGTCGATAAAATAAACACATTCACCGCAAGGTGAAGCGTGCCCACTTAGTTCCTGAGCCTGG
Source organism: Miscanthus floridulus (assembly GCF_019320115.1). Lineage (NCBI taxonomy): Eukaryota > Viridiplantae > Streptophyta > Magnoliopsida > Poales > Poaceae > Miscanthus > Miscanthus floridulus. Next base: position 34,683,357 of record NC_089583.1, read on the forward strand.
TAGTAGGTGACGTAGGCATGTGGTGCCAGGGTCTAAAAAGAATTTTCACTGAAGTTAAGAATCCAATCGTCGTACAAGCAATATGAGATGTACCGGTAGGTGCATCATACCGATGTAGTCCCCAAGCTTGATGGAAGGCGAAGTATAAGCCTTGTAGCAAGGTCTAAATAAATGCCTCTCGACTGTATGTGAGTACAAATCACATGTAGCCAAGGAGAGCGGTCTCCGAGCAGTGGTCGGAGCAGTCCCCAAGCACGGTAGTGGTCGGAGCAGTCCCCGAGCACGGTAGTGGTCGGAGCAGTCCCTGAGCACAGTAGTGGTCGGAGCAGTCCCCGAGCACAGTAGTGGTCTGGGCAGTCCCCGAGCACGATAGTGGTCTGGACCATCCCTGAGCATGAGACATGCGGCGAAGAACCAAATGCCACTTGTACTATTATTTGGTATATTTATTTATCTTCTTACTCTGTCAAGTCCAATCTGACACGTCTGGTCAAAAAAGTAGACGGGTATAGCATGTCATACTGCCTTCTTGTCCTTTTAAGCAAACAGTCACTTGGCACCTCTAAGGAGGTGCGTCAGTGTGGGCCCTCTCACACTGGTAACGAAGAGGCGCATACACTAATAACGAAGAGGCGCATATATTGGCATAGATCTCAAGGTTGTGAAAACAACTATCTGCAGCGTGTGCGCACGTCTCCCAAGAATCTTGGGCAGATGAAATGGCAGAACTCTTGGTTAAATATAGTATAGAATTGGTAAGTTACTTTTTACCGAGCCCCATTACCATTCGCCGCCGTAGCCTTCTTCTTCCTCTTGCCAACCCTAATACCTCCAAAATCATCACCAACCACTCCTCCACCGTATTCGTTTTCATCAGCAAGGCCAGATTCATGACAAAAAGTGATGCCCAGAAGAAAGCCGGAGTCATGGCGAAGGAGTGGTGGAAGTCAAGAAGCAACGAGCAGACCATCAAAGACCTCATCATCATGGGAGTACTCCACAACAAGGAACTCGTGGGATGGCACGCACCGGAGGGCGAGGGGTACCCCGATCCACAACCAGGTGAGATTATGGTTTTCGAAGATTTCTTCAAGCGAGGTTTTGGGGTTCCAGTACACCCTTTCCTTCAGGGGCTCTGTCTGTATTACGAGATTGGGATTTGCAATCTGCATCCCAACTCAATTCTTCTTATCTCCACCTTCATTCATCTTTGCGAAGCATATGGCGGCTTCCAGCCCCATTTTGACTTCTTTTGCCATCTTTTCTGTCTGCGGAAGAAAGGAAGCGGCTGGCTCAAAGATAGCTAGAGGTGTGTACCTCAACCTTCATGATGGGATGAAGGCCCAGTACCTACACTGCCCTTGGAACACGTCGCTTGACAACTGGTACAAGAAGTGGTTCTACATCCATGAAGAGCCGAACACGATCACTTTGTGTGACGTGGGGTTCATTCCAGAGAAGAGGACCAGCTGGTCAAAGAAGCTCGAGCACCTGGAACATATCCTAGAACTACTTGGGATGATCCCGTTGAAGAAACTAGATGGTCCGAGCATGGTCGGGAACTTCATCAGCCGAAGGATCTAGCCCTGCCAGAGGAGGGTACACCCTAGCTATGACCAAGGTAGCGCAGACCCAACAAGGACAAGGCAAGAGGCGCTTGATAAGATCAAAGTCAGAGCTAGAATTGGAGAGCTATTTAACTTAGCTGATCCAAATTAGGTCAGATTGAGTGACATCGAGCACGCTTTCAAGCTCGCCCGACCTCCCCCAAAGGTAAATCATCCTACCTTGCACCCGTAGTTTTATGTTGTAACAGAAACTTACTGTGTTATCTCCATTGTGTTTCCTAGATTAATGGTTGGGATAGAGCAACAATGTTCGTGTCTCCACCCCCTGGTGTAGATTGGCCGCAAGTTGCTGGCCCAACCATCCAGACTAGCGTTGGGATCGAAGATGTCGACTGAGCCGTGCTTGGAGTTGGGGAGGAGGCAGCAGCCAGAGCTGCTGGTAAGCGGCCGGCGGCCAGCAAGCGTCATTAGGCGATCTTTACATTGTTAGATGATGAAACAAAGGATGCAGACATCTTTCGACTTGTCCCTCAAAAGAGGAGGGGGCAACTAGAGTCGACGGAGCAAGGTGGCTCCTCTGTGCCAGTGGGACCCGCATCACCGACCACTGCAGCGCGGAGGACAAGTGGCGAAGGGGTCGACCACCAAGCCTCGGCACTAGTGCTGGATGTAGAAGGAGACCAGATGTCATCCGCACAGCACGTGGAGCAAGCACGGCCGAAGAGACGTGCCTTTGCCACATCATTCCGTGCTTCCAACATGTAAGTATTTGTAACTTTGATGTAAGCTTGCAATTTTTATTGACTATGGTTGCCTTCTGAACTTATCTTGGATGTACTAGGTCAGCGTCCACCGAAAATCTGGATCAACTAGCCAGGAGCAGCATGGCTCTGGGAATAGTTGCAGAGAAGACTGCGTGGCAGCTGGCCATAGAGGAAAACATAGCAGAAGGTCCACCGGAGCCTCAGACCATAGGTGGTCAGACAACAGTCCCCGAGTAGGGGGTCGAGAGAAGAGCCGAGCCAAGCGCAAGTGCTTCGAGCACTAACCCTGCTGAGGGCGACACTTCAGCACCTAGGGTAATAGGTCAGACCGAGGAGTAGCTGACAGAGGTGAGAGCACAGAGCATGTTTATCGATGCTACAGCCCGTGGGAAGGCTATAGTGATCGTAGAAGCTGCCAACTCCAGACCAGCACCAATACTCAAAGAAGGAGCCAAAGAGGACGAAGTAGAAGAGGTCCTGGGCCGTCCACAGGACAGACGACAACATGTATATGTGTCGCGCTGGCAGAATGACCAATGGGTTGTTCATGAGGAAATCCTAGAGGTCGAAGAGACCATGAAAGTTGAACAGGCGGCGAAACGACTGGTGACGGAAGTCCAGGTATGCTTTGCTTGACCGCCTGATCTTGCCATCTAGTCATACTGTCTTACTTAGCTTGTTGCATGTAGGACTTAATGAAGACCATAAGGTACCACAAGAAATGCTTCGACTAGATTGAGGGGATCATAGCAAGCAATAAAGAACTGGCGGCCAAAGTGGAACGCTTGCGCCACCAACTTGAAGCCACCAACCATGAGAGGATGGAGCAAGAGGCAAAGAACCAGAACCTAGTCGTCCAGCTCAGTAACAAAGAGCAGGAAAAAACAAGTAAGTAGTTACTTTATCACAACGATTGCATGACAAGTGTTGTTGCGTTGTTGGTAGTAACTAGTCGTAGTGCAGGCTTAGAAGCCGAAGTAGTCTGTCTCCTGAGAGGAGAATAGTCGTGCAGTCATAGAGTGTGATCGCTTGAAGGAGGACAACAGGAAACTAGCGCATGACCAGTCACAGCTCTGGGACCACACGACCAAGATGAAAGAGGAACTGAAAAGTAAGTATTCTAGACCCCTTTGCTCACTTTTGTTTCCCACCTTATCTTGTCGTGGTATGACGTTTTAATGTCTTGTGCGGTTTGCAGTTTTAAAAGTCAATGCCAAGAAGCATCTGGAAGCCATGATGAAAGATTGTGACGGCTAGAAGGCACGATGCCAAGAGATCACCGAGGATCGGGACACATGGAAAAACCGGTGCCAGGATGTGGCAACGGGCTTTTTGCCGGTCCTCAACCTTATCGACCTAGCGCTTACAGAGGAAGTGCCAAGGATGCCACAGCTCGGACTAGTTGATAGATGCCGAAAGGCATGGGGATGGTTCCAAGAGTTCATAAAGGAGGTAGGTGAGTACATAGGCGCACATGTGCTAAGCATGGTACGTGCTCACTACCCCTTGATCGATCTCAAGTGCCTAGAGGCTGGATACCCAAAGGAGGTAGATCTAGACAAGGCTGAGGAGCTTCGGATGACCTAGCTAGACTTGTCAGGCAAAAATAATTAGCAACATTAACCTGTGTGGAGGCATGACAGAACCTGTACAGGGTACACCATCAACAAGTCAAGCTGGAAATGCCATCAGTTTTGAGCCAACCAGCGAAGCCTGCTGGTCTCAACCTAGCCAGGCATTGATGGGGCCATCTTCTTTAGCTCAACCAGTACAAGAGTCCCTAGGACTCAAGCACGATGTCAGGCCCAACGAGCAGCAGGTGCCACGTAACCCGACCAGCCAATAGTATAGGCTATAGCTGTAGAAGAAGATGTAGTTGTGTTATTGTAAACTTAGACCTTTTCAGGCAAGCTTGTAATAACATAACTGTATATCATCATAAGCTTGTTTGTTTTGTGGAAAATGTATTTAAGCTTGAATCTCGCATTGGTGTAACTAAGTGAGAACATGTTAGCAGTTCTATTTAGTTATACCTAGTTTAGTCGACATGTCATCCTGATAGGTTTGTATGGCCCTGGTTTGCCATGTGGTCAGAGTGTGAGGAGCATAGCCTGTGCACACGTAGATGCAGACAAATCAAACTAGAGGGGACCTACCGATCACCCGTAGCGTAGAGAGCAGATCCCATGCACGCATGTGGGAGGAACTGGAGACAGGACCTGCTCTAAAACCTAGGAAGGAATGGTGGTCGGTTTTGACTGGTTAAGTTAGAATAACCATAGACTTCGAAGTGACACAATAGAGTGGTCGGAGAAATCATAGTAGCTTTATTGAATTAAATCAAAAGTACAAGAGGAGTACATATCTTAGTAGTTAAGCATAGAAACGCCTAAGCTTGTCGATGTGCCATGAATTGGGTACTGTCCGTACCATCCAGGTGAGCTAACCTATAAGACGTAGGTCGCATAACTTCCTTGATCATGAAGGGCCCTTCGCATGGAGTTGCGAGTTTGTGGACACCAGCTTGATTCGTCTTCCACTTCAGGACCAGGTCCCCGACCACAAAGAACCGCTCCTTAACGTTCTTGTTGTAGTACCTGCACAAAATAGCAATGTATTTGGCTGTACAGTACTGCAAGAATTGAGCCGCTTCTCTTCTGCACTATTCACTTCTAGCTCCCGCGCTTCATTAGCCTTATCTTTGTCGAAGTTATCTACCCATGCTGATCTGAAGGCTATATCTGCTGGGAGCACTACCTCAGCGCCGTAAACCATAAAGTATGGTGATACGCTGGTATTGCGACTAGGCTGGGTTCTGAGGCCCTAGACCATGGCTAGTAACTCTTTGAGCCATCGTCCGGGAGCCTTGTCATTTTCTCTGTACATCCTCTTATTTAGTGCATCCAAGATCATACCGTTTGCCCACTCGACCTATCCATTAGCTCTGGGATGTGCCACCAAGACATATTTTACTACTATGCTCCTTTCATCACAGAAGTCCCAAAAAGCATTCCCGATGAACTGAGTACCTAGATCAGTGATGATGCTGTTGGGTATGCCGAAGTGGTGGATGACCTGGTCGATGAACATGATAGCCTTTTCTGAAGATGCCTGTACCAGAGGCATGTACTCTATCCACTTAGAAAATTTGTCAATCAGCACAAAGACACATGTGAATTTCCCAGGAGCTGGTTTGAAGGGCCCGATCATATCTAGTCCCCAGCATGCGAAGGGCTAAGAGGCTGGTATTGTCTAGATCTCATGTGCTGGTACATGGATTCTGTTGGCGAAGAACTGACAACCCTCACAATGGCGGACTAGCTTCTCTGCATCGGCTACAGCCGATGGCCAATAGAACCCTGCTCGAAAAGCCTTGCCAACCAGCGTTCTCGAGGCCACATGGTTGCCGTAGGAGCCAGAGTGGATTAGGTCCAGGTGATGTATGCCATCCTCCTGGGTTATACACTTCATCAAGATTTCCTCCTTTGTGTTCTTGCACCATAATTTGCCATCAACAAGCAGGTATTGCTTACTGCGATGCATCAGGTGTTTGTTTTCTGTTCAATCAGTGTAACCACTGCCATCTATCAGGTACTTGATGAAAGGTACTCTCCAGTTGGGCTCATTGGTGGTCGAAGGTAGCTTGATGGTGCTTGACGCCAGAACTGTAGCCACCAATAGCTGGTCTGGAAGCTTGTCGACCGTGGGGTGTTCCTCTTCGATGGAAGGCGTGAGCAGGTCTTGAACCAATACACCATGTGGGACTTTGGCTCAGGATGATCCTAACTTTGATAGCGCATCTGCTGCTTGATTTTTGTCTTGGACCACGTGTGCGTACTCGATGCCATAGAACTTGCCTTCTAGCTTTCTGATCGATTTACAGTATGCATCCATCTTTTCACTGGTCATGTCCCAATCCTTGTTGAGTTGGTTGATGACCAGAGCTAAGTCTTCGTAAACATAGAGACATTTGACACCGAGCTTGACCACAATGCGCAAACCATGTAGGCATGCTTCGTACTCGGCGGCATTATTTGATGCTGGGAAATAAATCCTGAGGACATACCAGAGCTACTCCTTGGATGGTGACACGAAAAGGACTCTTGCTCCTGCACTATCGATGTTGAGAGAGCCATCGAAGTACATCTTCCAATACTCATCGGGCCCCTGAGAGGCAGGTGTGCTTAAGTCTGTCCACTCGACGATGAAATCGACGAGTGCCTAAGACTTGATTGTATTATGGCTTGCAAATTCCAAGGAGAAAGGGCATAGCTCCATTGCCCATTTGATGATGCACCTGTTTACATCCTTGTTGCAAATGATGTCTCCTAGAGGGTACTCGGTCATGATCACCACATGATATCCATCGAAGTAATGTTTCAACTTTTAGGATGTTATCAGTATGGCGTAGATCAGTTTCTGAATCTATGGGTACCTAGTCTTGGATTCTTTGAGTACCTCACTGATGAAATAGATTGGTCGTTGTACCTTGTAGGCATGGCCAGGCTCATCGCGCTCGACCACCATGGCAGTGGAGACCACCCGATTAGTTGCTGCAATGTAAAGTAGGAGAGTTTCATCTTCTCTGGGAGCAGTGAGGACTGGAGGTGATGTAAGGTATTGTTTCAGCTGTGTGAAGGCAGCATCTACTTCCTCTAACCTCTCAAAACTCTCGGATGCTTTGAGCAGCTTGAAAAACGGTAGTCCTTTCTCTCCTAATCTTGATATGAAACGACTGAGGGCAGACATACATCCGGTAAGCTTCTGGACATCCTTCACCTTTTTGGGTGGCTTCATGTCTAAGACAGCTTTGACTTTCTCTAGGTTAGGGCATATGCCATCGTGACTGATGATGTTGCCAAGCAATATACCAGAAGGAACACCAAAGATGCACTTCTTTGGGTTTAACGTCCATTGGAATGTATTAAGGGCTACAAAAGTGTGTGCCAGGTCATCAACAAGGGTATGTGCTTCCTTGGTCTTGATGACTACGTCATCGACATAAGCCTCGACGAGGTCATCTTTTATCTCATCTTTGAGGCAGGCCTGTATGGCGCGCTGATAGGTAGCCCCAGCGTTCTTGAGCCCAAACGACATGGTCGTGTAGCAGTAGGCGCCGAAAGGCATGATAAAAGATGTCTTGATCTGGTCGTCCTTTTTGAGAGCGATCTGGTGATAACCAGAGTAGCAATCGAGAAAGGAAAGCAGCTCACAACCGACGGTTGAATCTACGACCTCGTCTATGCGAGGTAAGCCGAAGGGGTCCTTAGGGCAGTGTTTGTTAAGATCAATGTAATCAACGCACATTCTCCATTCATTATTCTTTTTGCGTACAAGAACCGGGTTGGTTAACCACTCCGAATGATACACTTCTTTGATAAATCCGGTTGCCAAAAGCTGTGTAACTTCTACCCTAATTGCCTCCTTCTTGTCGCGAGCAAACCGTTGTAGCTTCTGCTTGATAGGTTTGGCCTTGCCGTTGACATTCAAGGAGTGCTCGATCAAGTTCCGAGGTACATCGGGCATGTCAGCAGGTTTCCATGCGAACACATCCACGTTGCTCCTCAAGAACCTGACGAGCGCATCTTCCTATTTGGGATCTAGGTTGGCCCCGATAAGGGCCATTTTGCTGGGATCACCATCGACCAGCTGGATCACCTTATGCTCCTTGTACTTGATGTTCTTGCATGGAGCCTCGAGCTCTGGGATCTCTAGGTGGTCGGCTGAGGTCTTCTTGGCATCGAGCATGGTCTCAGCCATGCGAATAGAGAGGTCGTGAGCCTCTGCTATTTTGAAGCTGTCGTCCTCATAGGTATAAGCTGCGTATACGTTGCCCTTGAGAGTTAGAACTCCTTTCTCGGTAGGCATCTTGAGCACCAAATACCTGTAATGAGGTATGGCCATGAACTTGGTGAGCGATGGTCGACTAAGGATAGCATGGTAGGTGCCATCGAAGTCAGCGACCATGAAGTTAACGTAGTCGGTGCGGAAGTGGTCCAGGGTCCCAAACTGCACAGGTAGTGTGATCTGCCCGAGAGGTGTAGAGCTCTGTCCAGGGAGAACACCCCAGAACTGTGCCTCGTATGGCTTGAGATCCGCTTGGGTTATCTTTAGGGCCAGCAGACTATTCTTGAACAGTATATCAATGGAGCTGCCGCCGTCAATCAACACTCTATTGAACTGAACCTTGTTGATACAAGGATTGAGGACTAGGGGAAAATGTCCTAGTTCAGGTATTGCGGCCCATTGGTCCTTTCTGCTGAAGGAGATCTCATGGTGAGACCAAGGAGGGAGCCGCGGATCGGTGATGAGGTTGTCGGTGTTGGCCACGTTCAAGCAAGCGTGGGCGAGCAGCTTGCATTCTTGTTTGGTCTCGATGGACACTTTGCCTCCAATGATGGTGTGCACGTGATCGGTTGGCTTGACGTACTTGTGACGGGGATCTCTGTCTTCATCGTCGTTGTCCTCGTTGCACTGTTCCCCTGTGTCGTTAGGCTCATCGGATGTATCCAGAGCCTGTTGACGCATGTAGATAGACTTGAGAACATGGCAATTCTCCATGGTATGGTTTGACTTGGGATGGAGCTAGTAGGGCCCTTTCAATGCTTTAGCATAGTCTTCTTCATAGTTACGATGTCCGCCACCTTTTTTAATGGTGTTGACCTCGCCGTCATCTTCCCGAGCATGCTTGCCCCTATAATCATCACGGCGGTTACGCCGCTGATTACGTTGGTTGTGGTGGTCGCAGGAGTCATTGCGCTGGTTGCGGCGATCAAAATTGTCATTCCGACCATGGTTGCCGCGGTAGTCGTCGTGGTACGGGGGGTGGTCGGAGCATGGAACCCTTGCTGCTTCTTCGATAATTATCTTTTTGGCATCATCGGTGTCCGCATATTTCTTAGTAGTGGCCAGGAGCACTGTGACTGATTCAGGTCTCTTGCGGAGGAGCTTGTCCCTTAGGGCATCGTGGAAGCGGAGGCCAGTGATGAAAGCCTCGATTGCCTCGTTGTTAGAGATTGACGGGACCTTGATGCACATCTCTGAGAAACGCCAGACGTACTCGCACAGTGGCTCATCTTTCCGATCTCGAATCCACTGCAGATCATATTTGTTGCTGGGTTGCTTGCAAGTAGCAATAAAGTTGTCGATGAAGGCTTGCTTGAGCTCTTGCTAAGAATCAAAGTAGTTCGCCGGCAAGCTGACTAGCCATTGGTAACCTGCATGGCCAACAGCGACTGGGAAGTAGTTAGACATGATGTGCTCATCAGCCATGGTTGATCTGCACACAGTTTCATAGAGCATGACCCATAATTCAGGGTTCTCCTTGCCGTCGTACTTCTAAAGTTTTTTGAGCTTGAAGTTCTTGGGCCATATGACTTGGTGAAGGTGCGGAGTAAACTGCTTCAAACTCAGAGGGCCATGGGCAGTATCATATTCCATACGGTGATAGCTTTCGTGGGATGCACGATCATTGGCTCTTTGGTTGATGCAATCGCGCAGATCGCGTCCTCCGAGGTAATGGCGAAGATCGTTATTACCATCATGGCGATCTCGATTGCCATCCTGATTAACCCTGTGACCGTGGTTATCACGGTGATTATTGCAGTTGTCTCAGTGGTTGTCGTCCCGAACATCGCGACGGTTGTCCTCCTAATGGCGGTTGTCATCCCGACCACCATCATCGCCACTGTTTCCGCCTTGATGGTTGTCTGATGGGTCATTGTTGCATGAGCCACGTTGGTTGGGTGGCTATAAGCGACTTGAGTACTAGCGGCTGTGACTTGATTCGACTAAGATGGATGGAGCCTGGGCTTGATTTATAATCTCTGCGGTCTAGGCCATAGCAGCCGTCGGGTAAGCTTGTATGTCATCGTGAACTGCCTGAGTTTCCAGGGTGTTGGGTAGTCGTTGCATCGTCGCCATAGCAACAGCTACGTTGGTGCTTGGAGTCCTGAAGACCTGCTTGTCCCCCACCCTATCAAAAGCATTGTTAAGGTCGCGTGGCTGGACCCTTATGCGTCGGGCCTCCTCTTCTACCTCAGCTTTGATTTGTTGGCGATTAAACTGGTCAATATTGCGTGCTTCGCGTGCTTGCCTTTCTTGTTCTGTTTCGCCAACCACCGGTGGTTCGTCATTACTAACGACATTGATAAGGTCTCCTCGCCTTGGTGGGAAGGACGGGAATTGCGGGATTCCTAGGGCATGGTCTGGGGTATCTAGATCGTATTCAATGCCTTCATCGTCATGATGCTGGAGCTCGATGTGAACAGAGGCATTAGATGCGATGCCGGACGAGGAGCTTGAGCCACCCTCTTGAACTGTGTGGACCGATCCTTCTTGATAATCCTCAATTCCGACCATGTTGACAAAGTTGTGCAAGCCGTAGGGCTGGACCTGGTGGTTTTCCATTGAGGCTTCATACTTAGAGAGCCAGAGACCCATCGTAGGGGCTGGCCGGCGATGGACTGAGCACCATTTAGGAGTAGATGTGACCACAGGATCCATACCGAGTCATGTAGGACGACTGGCCCGAGCTAGTCGGGTAGATCTATTGTGGGTCGTAGTTACCTGCTCATTAGGTTGACTTTGAATCAAACTTACTAGAGCCAGGGTTTCAGCAAGTTTGGTGCCGACCTGATCGATGGAGTCGAGCAGGTCGGTGTTGTCGATCTGCCTCCTTTTGTAGCGAGGAAGCAGACAATGAGTTGTCGGCGTGGCTAAAGATGACGCTGGCGTGGTCGGAGCCAGATCCACTGTGGTTGGAGCCAGATCCGCCATGGTCGGAGCCAGGTCCACCGTGGTTGGGGCTAGATCCTCCATGGTCGGAGCCGTAGCCAATGCAGGTGAAGCAGTGGTCGGCGCAGATTGAACCCGCACCTCTTCCGGGGTCATGGTGATGAAGTCATCGAAGCCGATAGTCCAGGTGATCTGGCCGATGGTGAACATGAGGCCGTTCGGCGTAGCCATAGAACCAGGGATGATGACGATCTTGTTCACCTAGAGAGCAGTACGCATACCCCCTACCTGGCATGCCACTATCGACGAAATATGGTCAGTAGTCTACCTAGGGGTATGCCCAAGGTAGTAGATTATCAGCAGACAGATGCGCAAGCAACAAACAAGATGGTAACGTAAGACAGACACAAGGTTTTATCCAGGTTCGGCCACTGTAAAGGTGTAATACCTACGTCCTGTGTCTGATTGTATTGCTGTATGTCAATGAGAGATGTTTTTAGAAGGAGTCCCCTGCCCAGCTTATATAGTCCTGGGGGGCAGGGTTACAGATCTAGAAACTAATCCTAGCTAGTTATAATTGCCATAGGTGGCCGGATAAGGATTCCTATTCTAACCAATCAGGATCTTGCTTGATCTCCAAATCTGTCTTGATTCAATGCGCGGGATTCTGAACAGGTTGGCTGGGCCACGCATCGTCTTCTAGTGGACCAGGACCCCTTGATCTAGGCCAGCCCAAGCCTAGCCATAAGGGTATAGGGGTTAATACCCCCACACTCATCAACTTCTTCGGCCCACCTATCCAACTGGAGCACTCGCTCCAGGCTCTAGCCGCCTCCGAACGGCCTGCCCCGAGCCCTACTTTCGACTCTGGCCCCATGTCTCTCCGACTAGGGTATGTAAGAACACTACTTCTAACTCTGACCCCTGCCGTCTCAAACTAGGGACCCCGTAGGAAGCCTGTTTACCGCTCTTCTCCGACTGGCACGACCAAGGCCGACTGGGGCCATTCGACCGGGGACACCCGCTCAAAAGGAACCAGGGGCGAAGGGAGAAAGCAGTGCACATAATCAAACCATGATACTGGGACCATACCCTGTATGCCTATGAGAGTAGTGCTTCACAACCACCCTGACACAAACAGTATTGTAGGCACCGACATTTGTGTCTACAATATTGTAGGCGCCATTGAGCTCCCATACGGCAAAAAGCCCCCATGCCTCTGGGCATCAATAGTGGGCACCAGGGTTCACCATACCTGGTACTTGTGGTAAGGGCTCCTCACATAACAATAGTATTTTGTAGGTACCAACATCCACCCTTCCTGAAGAAGCCAACGCAACCTCCCACGTGCACTTGACATTCTAGAGTGACATCAACAGTATTGTGGGCGCCTACCATCATTGCTACTGTTGTCAACGTGGGCAACAAGGCATAGAAACATTCATACTCTCTCCCTCTCACCTATAAAGCCATCCCCTTTATCTATAAAAGGGGATGTGCTCCCTCCAACGAAAATAGGTTCGACTTCTTCAAGTTCAGACTCACTAGATCGATAGCTCACGACCCCTCAAGCACACGCTTGGACTTCTAGTTCATAGCGGAGTTCTAGGTCGCCCTCGGCCCTTCCAGCCGGACCTAACCGGGCCTCTTGAACACCCCTCCTTTCTCCTTCTCGTTTGTAACCCCACTATAGACTTTGAGCACCTGGGCTTAGGAATAAAGTCACCGACCTGACCCAAACTAGGACATAGGGCATGTTGCCTGAACTAGTATAAATCCTATGTCATTGAGTGCTAGGCTACCTCCGATCACAATGTATAGCAAAACTACAAATATTTACTAGTTGGTCACTTTTTGTACCGATAGTTGGCGCCGTCCGTGGGGTAAGACGCTGTACGTTCAACACTTTTTGGTCATCAGATGGCCCATTTCTTCACCACCCCCGTCATGATGGGCTCAGGCGATGCGATTTGCTTCGGCTCGTTGGAGTTTCCTGCACTCTCGCCCACCGGGATGTGGGTTCGACCCGTCTTTGAGCCATCCCAGGCCTTCCTCTTCGAAAGCCTAGACTTCGTCGCTGACCGACTTGGCGTACTCCACCTCCACGAGAAGGCTCGCAACCCGACACCCGTTGGAGGGACGTCCTCCATCGACTCTAGGACGCGCGACTTCGACGACGCGGCATCTACGCTTCATTCCAAGCAAACTCTCTCCTTAAACCCCGCTATGAGTAATATACACGCTGTTATGTACTCACTATTCTATATCTTCTGCTAATTACCCTGGTGGAACCCCGTTGTCCCTAATGCAACCACCGTATGGCCAGTTCCCTTACGGCCTCGCATCTTCTACGGATGCATACGCCCAGGGGCTCCAAAGGATGCTCATGTCACCTCATCTCACATCCGAATTCATGGGAATGGCAAGCGACGCTCCAACCCGTTTCTTTGACCTCATGGATGATGATGGCGAGAGCGACGGCTCCATCATCGACGGCATGGCACCTAGCCATCGTCCATCCTGGGAATGCACCATGGAGGACCCTCTAGGACACCCACCAACGGAAGCGAAGTTCTCATGGACTCACGCCCCTCCAGCTCCTCATGTGGAGGCCCCCGAGCTCACATGTGAGCACGGGGAGAAACTACGACAATGATGGCTACATGAGCCACCGACTGCACCAGTGCTCTCGGTGCACCAAACTATGCCCCATGCGCATAGACCGGCGAACGGCACTCAGGGTCATGTTTGTCAGCCCTAGTGTAATGTCCCGGTTTGGGGGACTAATCCCCCATAGTTTGCTCGGGCCAGTCAGAATGTTGCCACCACGGTAATGCTCCTGCATGACCTGCTCGAGCCGAACGACCCTCGTGAATGGGTGATCCACCAGAACTGCCACCGTTCAACGAGTGGAGTGCTCCATATCGCGACACCGACTTGCGACCTCGATCCTCGTCCGGGGAACAAGGACGTAGCTGATGGGGCACTACACCCTATCACCACAACAACCATAGAGTGCAGCATAGGAAGCCGCAATGGCACCTCACCTCAACTTGATGACCGCCCCGTGCCGACCGCCTATCTACGCACGGCTTGGGCCAAACCAAGACACGCACAGCGTCGATCGGAGTCCTAGCCCCAACCGCTTAGGACCACGGACCTTTGTCCAACCATTCCAGCAAGTGTTGTTCCCACCGCACTTCAATGGAGGCCACGACAAAGGTAAGGCCAAGCACCAGGATCAAGACGAGGGCCCCTCCACGCAGAGGGGAAAAAAGAACATAAAGGATCACCGCCAACCGGCTAACTTTGCGTCGGTCACCACGACCGATCATGCGGGCACACAGCCCCAGCAAGATCCTCTAGGCCACTTCCACGATCTCATGGAGAGCCCATGCACCAACCATGACTACCTCATCAAACACCTCTACAAGGACTGCTAGCTCCTCAAGCGCCTGCTGAGGTAGCTGGTAGGCCAAAGGAAGAAAAAGGCGAGGAAGCAGCAACCAAAGAAGGGGGCACAGCGGGCAAGGATCCTAGACGACTGGAGGATGAAGTGATCCGACCGGATGCCTACCGACTGAAGGACAACAACGACGATGCTCTCTCCGAGCACCTAGGAACAGCTATGTCATTTCTTCTTTTCCTAAGTTTCAGTCTTACCTTTACTTAGCAAACGCTCCTATAAAAGCACCCTGACCCAAACACTTTTCGGCTCGAGGTGCTCGGGGGCTCCACTAGGGGGCTCTACTACCCCTCTGTTTTTGTTTTTACTTTAAGTACTCTTTTACTTTCATATGGAGAAACTCCTTCCTACCCAAAACAAAAGGGTAGTTCGTTCCTTTGATTTTCCTATGGTTACGACTGGCCGAGCCTCGCGGGCCATGCCTCAGGCTCGCAAAGTTGTAGCCTACGGAACAAATGGGCAAGTACGAGAAAGAAAGAAATTTAAAACAAAATTATGCTAAGGGAAAACTAAGGAACAAAAGGGAACAAGCTTCCCCAAATGGAGCAACTCCATCACAAAAACAAAAACCGATTGCAGTCATTAAAACACACATGAATGTTTTACATGGGGGCTCCCCCATGAACTTAAACTCTTTATGTTTACTAAACTACTTATATTCTACAAGCTATTAAACCGACCCGGCGGCATCTGCTGGCGGCGCAACCGACGAAGGCACAGGCTGCTCACTCCCCTGGTGGCACGATGTTCAGCTCGGTCGAGGTCGAGGTGACATCCCCCCCAAACTAGGCTCCGGGCTATCCACAGGCTCAGAAGCAGTCCTCTCCATGCATGCTTTAGGCCATGTCTTGACGGCAAACATCCATCACCCACTCGGCGGAGACTTGCTCTGACATCGACCGTGCGTGCGGCAGCAAGCTCTCCCCGATTGATTTGATGTCCTCCATGCTCAGGCCTTCAGCATACCCACTGCAAATAGTGGTGAAGTCCAGATTCGGGTGGTACGTCGCCACCGAGGTCAGCACCCCCAACGCTCCATAAAATAGCCCGCTCCTGACAAGGTCCTTGACTAGTGTTAGGGACCTTGGCTAGCTGAACCGCGAGCATGCTGGTACTTAGTGCCGACCCGAAGACTTCTGAGACGACGAGCTAGGTAGCAGTTGCTGATCTGGCCGAGCTCCCCTTCGAGAGCACGTCGCTCTTCACTGGGACTTGGCTAGCTCCTCGACATTCTGGCTGAAGTTCAGCCTTGGTCATCTCCAGGTCTCACTCCAGTGCCTTCACCTTTTCACCTAGCTCTGCAAGAAGGGCAACAAGCTCAGAAATAGGCTAGGGAAAAATCAACACCACGAGAAAACAAAAAGGTACGCACCGATGCTAGAGGCCTCAAGGGTGGAGAGATCCTCTGCCTGCCGAGCCACCTGCTCATGTAGCTAGGCACTCGTGTCCTCCATCCCCATCACCTAGTCTCAGAGCACGAGCACCTCCCAATTCGCTTCCGACTTGGGCCCTCTACTTCACCTCTAGGGCCTTCTGTGCTAACTCAAGGGCAGCCCGCTCTAGCTCAAGGGCTATCAAGGCCTCTTGAAGTGCCACCTCAGTGTTCGCCAGGGATGTCTATGGCCCTACTCAGTCTCCTCCTGGTAGACCATTGCTGCCTCGAGCCCTTGCTCGGTAGTAGTCGCCCGCTCCTGCCGCACGCTGCCCCTCCGCCCGCACCGCAGCAGCCTCGGCCGCCCGGACCTAGGACTCACGGCAAGCGAACTCCACCTGACGCTCAAGCTTGGCCATTTGGGCATGTTCTGCTCGGAGGAAGTAGGACTTGTAGGATGACACCTTCCTTATTTCCTATGAAAACAGGCATGCTAAAAACAACCGATGATAGATTCAATGGACAAGGATAAGTACTAGAAACTAACCTCCACGGCGAGCTATAGGTCGACCTCAACCAGCTGCGGGGCAAACTGAGCCTGCTTCTGGGCACTCTCAAGCTTCATGGATAGCTTAGTGAGTTCAGACAGCGTGGCATGCCCTTGCCCCCCGAAAATGTCCCAGAGCGAGCACTCCTAGGAATCCCTGGAGGATGAACCTTGCCTTTGACGGGTCCTCAGGGTAGGGCCACTCCAGGTCACCCTCCGATGAACCACCGAAGGGCCCAGCCTCCTGACCGGACCACCGCTAGCTCCTGCGGCAACACTAATGGTTCTGCCACGCTATCCGCCTTGCCATCAGACAGGATCTCCACCACCTTGCTCGCATGGGATGTTGTTGGGCGTCCCAACTCCGTCCCTAGCCATGCTTCCCTCCTGTGCCTTTGGCTTTGATAGCAAGGATAGGTCTAGTAGCCCTCCACCCAATGAGGTAGGGAGCTCGCCCCCTCATCTCCTTCACCACGACTGGTGGAGGGGCCACGAGGGTTACCTCCGACGCAACCTCTACCATCAGCATCAGGATCGCCGCCAACAACATCATCGCCGCTGTCATGTTATCAGCAACCGCCCTAGGGGGCACCTACCCTAGGAGGGAAGGCTTTGCCACTGCCACCCTGCTACCCCCTTCGCTCACCGCAACACTCTGCAAAGTGGGCCTCCAAGCCTCCCGCATGGGGGTCAGGGCGATGCTCAACCCCGGCATCCCCCGGCTGTTGACAAAAATCATGGGTAAGCCACACTCCAAAAAAGACTCAACCACCAAAAGTCGAAGAAGCAACAAAAGGAAACATACTAGGTCGTGAGCGGCACGACTTTGAAGGCAGGCTTCGACGACAATGGGCCCACAGGACGAGGACCGCTCCCAGGCTACGACCCACGCCCCTCACTTCAGATGGGGTCAGAGTCGTCCCACCCGGCCCCTGCCTGGCCTGTGGGTTGCTACGACCTCTGGCTCGGGGCTCCTCGACCAGAGCAGTGAGTGGGGCATCCACCGACTATGAGTCATGCGTTGACTGGGCACTAGTCTACCCCTCAGACTGCCCGGACTGCTCGACCGCACCCATGGCAGGCGGGGCCTCCTCCGGCTACAAATCTGGTGTTGGCACCGGCCCCGTCGCTACATAAGAGCTGGTTTGCTCCTCGGACCATTCGGCTCCCCCAGCCAGATCTACCATAGGCGACAACGGGACCGGCGACACCACCGAGAGGCGAGGTGACCGCGTCCGCTTCACCACTCGCTTGTCAACGGCGCCCACGCTCGCCGCACGCTTCCTCGATGTAGGAACCTTCCGCACGCCGTGCGGCCTCCTGCTCCTCACCAGCGAACTTCATCGTAGGGTCGCTACGCACTGCCAAGGTCACAACGACCTCTTGACTCTCCTCCTCGTTGGAGAAGACCATGTTGTCCACATCCGTAGGATCATCCGACGCGAGTTCCGACTCAACGTCGCTCCTACGTTCCCTGGCCCTCACGCATCGGGCGACCTCCTGCTTCTTCTCTTCCTTCCGCTAAACCTCCTTAGTTCTTTTCTTCTTCCAGGCGTCTGCGGCCTCCTTCTGGGCAGCCTACCGGGCCCGGCCCGCTGGTCCCTTGGGAAGGTGCGGCCGGGACTTGTACCTCCCAAGCCCCTACGAAACGAATGAACTGAAATAAAAAAAGGGGCAGAGAAAAAGCATGAACAAAATAAGGGCACGTACCAGCATGGGCACGATCGAGGCATTGAACGGTATGGGTTTTCCCACCACTATCCCTTCAGGCCTCAGCTGTAGCACTTGGCCGACACGACTCCTAGATCTCGTTGTCCAGTAGCTCCTCCGGCGACACGCGGTCTGGATCCGACCAGCCACCAGTACGTCCACCTCAGGTGCGTCCTCTCCGCCAACGGCGCAACCCAGCGGCGATAAAGGGTGTGGAACACCCACACCCCATCGAGGCCGCCCCTTATGAACTTTTAGAGCTCCTCCTCGATGGCCTCCACCTTGTGCCTCTCTATGTGGGTGCAGCCCCATGACTAGCTCTTCTACTTCACCGGCCTCCCGCCGATAAACGCTAGAAATGGCACCCCTGCCGCATTCCTAATGTAGAACCACTCCCTATGCCATCCCTAGTTGGAGTCACATGGGGAGTACACGGGATACGAGCCTCCCACACATGGCTTCCTCTATAGGGTGAAGCCTCTGACCGGTGCGATCTCGGCTGAACTCCAGTCCACCATAGCTCTCTCGGAGAAGAAAAGCCGAAAGAGATCCACGTGCAGCTCCATCTCAAGGAAAGCCTCGCAGACGGTGATGAAACCAGCAAGGTGCAGCACCCCGCTCGGGGGCTCAAGAAAAATGCCAAGGATAGCGACTTCAAACTCGCCAGATGAACGCCTACGACTTGCCTAGTCCCATGGCGCACATCGACGCCAGGATCCGTGAGCACTGCCTCATCCGATCTTTAACTTAACTAACAATGTCTTTGTAACGGCTTCACTTCTGACTATGCTCCAAAGAAATCTTGGGACTGCGACCCCAAACTCGCGTCGACAGGATCGGCGAAATCCGGCTACGGCTCTTGAGACCGTGACCCCGAACTTGCGTCGATAGGATCAGGTGACATCTGGCTATGGCTCTTGGGACCGAGACCCCGAACTCGCATTGATAGGATCGGCGACATCCGGCTACGGCTCTTGGGACTACGACTCCGAACTCGCGTAACAGGCTTCACTAACTAAAACTAACAAAAACTAACTCTCTCGATCCACGGCGCACATCGACGCCTAGGTCTACTCACGACTCCACCTTGCTCGATCCCACTGGCATGCATCGATGCCTGGGTCTACTCGTGGCTCTGCCTCACCTGATCCCACGGCGCGCATTGACTGCCAAAGATCAGTGAGCTATGTCGCATCTAAACTAAGCTGTCTCCATTCACGGTGGCACCGGTGCCAGGTTTTGTCTCAAACTAAACTTCCTCGCTCGATCCCCGGCAGTGCACCGATGCCGGGAATAGTAAGTTATGTCTCGATCCAATCCCCATGCCTAAAAATGCCATAGGTTAAACAAAATCCTGTCTCAGACTAAAAACACGCACACATGCTCCAAACCCCCTAGACGGTTTTGCCCGAACCACCCAGGGGCTCGAGGGCTACACCCGTAGGTGCGCTCGCGTGCACCCACCGAATAGAAACCTCCCCCACTGGCAACATAGAAAACCCCCCCAGCCAGGTTCTGCCCAAACCGCCCGAGGGGCTCGGGGGCTACACCCGCGGGTGCGCTCGCGCGCACCCGCCGGCAAGACAAAAAATCCTTCGAATGATTCTACCTGAATCGCCCAGGGGCTCGGGGGCTCCTGTTGGGTTCATAAACCCGGGGTCCCTCAGGGGACCAGGCTTCCACGCCAAGGCTCAACCCAAGAGTCTAAAAAACAATAGGGCAAAGGGATGGCCCAGCAACCGACCGGAAGTTCTGGCCCAAGAAGAGCGACACCCACTCGTCAACTTTTTCGGCCCACCTATCCGACCGGAGCACTCAGTCCAGGCTCCAGCCACCTCTTAACTGGCCTCTCTGATTAGAAGGCCTGCCCTGAGCCCTACTTCTGACTCCTGACCCCGTGTCTCTCTGACCGGGGTACGTAAGAACACTGCTTCCAACTTTGACCCCGCATCTCCGACCGGGGACCCCGTAGGAAGCCTGTTTACTGCTCTTCTCCGACTGGCGCGGCCAGGGCCAACTAGGGCCATCCGACCGGGCACGCCCACTCAGAAGGAACCTAGGGGTGAATGGAGAAAGCAGTGCACAAAGTCAAACCACGATACTAGGGACCATACCCTATACGCCTACGGGAGCAGTGCTTCACAACCACCCTAACACAAACTGTATTGTAGGCGTCGACATTTGTGTCTACAATATTGTAGGCGCCATTGAGCTCCCATACGGCAAAAAGTCCCCCATGCCTCTGGGCATCGATAGTGGGTGCTAGGGTTCACCATACTTGGTACTCGTGGTAAGGGCTCCTCACATAACAATAGTATTTTGCAGGTACCGACATCCACCCTTCCTGAAGAAGGCAACGCAACCTCCCATGTGCACCTAACATTCTACAATGAGATCAACTAGTATTGTGGGCGCCTACCATCATCGCTACCATCATCAGTGTGGGCAACAAGGCATGGAAACATCCATACTCTCTCCCTCTCACCTATAAAGCCATCCCCTTTATCTAGAAAAGGGGATGTGCTCCCTCCAACTGAAAAGAGGTCGACTTCTTCAAGTTCAGACTCACTAGATCGATAGCTCACGACCCCTCAAGCACACGCTTGGACTTCTAGTTCATAGCGGAGTTCCGGTCGCCCTCGGCCCTTCCGATCGGACCCGACCGGGCCTCTTGAATACCCCTCCTTTCTCCTTCTCGTTTGTAACCCCACTACAGACTTTGAGCACCTGGGCTCAGGAATAAAGTCACCTGACCGACCCAAACTAGGACATAGGGCACGTTGCCTGAACCAGTATAAATCCTGTGTCATTGAGTGCTAGGCCACCTCCGATCACAACGTACTGCAAAACTACAAATATTTACTAGTTGGTCACTTTCTGTACTGACAAGTGATCTATCCCTTTGCTCTTGTGATTTCCTTTCGTGGGATTTACAAAAGCGATGGCTTCATCCGCTCCCAATTGGTGCTCCTACTCCCTTTGAGGTTTACCTTGATTGATTGTAGGTTGTGTTGGTTGGTTTCTTGAGAGTGTGGTTGGGCGAATCCTTGATTCTGGTTGCCGGTTAAAGACGGTGGTTGGCTTCGAGTTTTATTTGCCAGGTTGCACTAGTTATCGCTGCTTGTAGCAAGTTATCCGGCTATTCTTGAACTAGTTATCTAGTGATTGATCCTACAGTCGTGAAGATCGGGACCTCACATCGTGTCATCTGGTATCAGAGCTTTCGTTACCATAGTAGGATTGTTTACCCTTAGCTACATATATTTTGTGTTCATCCTATCCACTAAAAAGCCACAAAAATATTTGTCATAGCCCTTTGTTTCAATCTGATATTTTAGTGAGTTTTGTTAAGTTTCAGTCCATCAGAGTCTTGTTTTAGTTGCTGATCATATTTTTCCTTCGCGTGGCCTTTGTGCCTCTTTCATATATCTAAAAATTCCCACAAAAAAATCTGAAACCCATATCCATCTCCTTCGCGTAAACTTTGATCTTATCAAATTATAGCTACTGGTTACTTTTGTTTCTATCATAAAGTGTGCAAGTGTTATATCTGATCCCTATGTTTAGTTCTATAAAAAAAGTGCAAAAAAAGAGAGTTGAGAAAAGTTGTGAAAGAAAAATTGAAGATCAGTTGGTTTATGTGCACAAGTGCTGAAAGTTTTTCATATCAAGTGAGTAAGCAGTTTGCTATCTTTGTTTGGTGCAAATTTTGGTTAGGTCTGATCGCAACACTTGCATCCCAATCATACTCCTTGTTTGCATCAAATCCGAAATCTCTTTGCGTGTGTGTTTGATCTATTTACATCATTCATATCCTGTGGTCAGCACTAGGCAGAGAACTTCTAGTTTGGATTGTTATTTAACTTTACAACAACTAGATTTCAGATTGCATTCCTTGTGCATCACTCCCTACCAAGCTCCACATACAAGCCATCAGTAATCGGTACTCTCTGGTCTTGTATTCACATAGCCATCACTTTCGTTACCATCACATGCTATTTTTCCTGTAACCTGTAGGGAATTCATAAGAGCTTCGGTTGGTCAGAGAGGTGAGGTTGTGAGAGCTCCACATATTATCCTATACCACATATAAGCTTGCTATTTTGTATATATATTAACCATGACAGGTCGAAGATATACCAAGCTTCCTTTCTATGGAAGTACTTATCCGGTGGAATTTCTTGATTGGCAAAAGCAAATGGAGATTGAACTTGAAGTCCAAGAATTTTTTGAAACCAAGAAGATATCACGAGCCATACTTGAATTTGAAGATTATGCTCTTGATTGGTGGAAACAATATCCACAAAAGCATCTCATCAAGAATTTGGAAGATTTGAAGAAGGCCATGAGAAAGGAATTTATTTCAAGAAAATATGGAATGATTTTGCTTCAGTTGTTTGGAACATGTGAAGCAAGGTAGTAAATCTGTCCAAGCATATTATGATAAGCTAAATTCTTACTTGCGTCGAGCAAATGTGATTGATGACATGAATGCAATGACATACTTCAAGAGAGGCCTTAATCCTAATATTGTTGCTGCTATTGAGAGGAAATATTTTAGAAGCATGCAAGATCTTTTAAGTTGTGCAATCATAGAGGAGAAGAAAATGATGAAGGTGTAGCAAGGCAAGGTCACATAGGGCACTAATTTGTGCAAAGACAGATGTGTCAAGCTACAGCCCAATGTATCCTCTGTTGCTAGAGAGAAGCAAGCATCAACTGCATGTAAGAAGAGTGGACATCCTTTTATCAACTGCAGCCCAAAAGTTTCTTCAGTTAATTCTAGTGCTAAAAGAAGTGAACATCAACAATGCAACTCCAAGAAGAACTCTATTGAGCAGCAAGAAGACAACATTGTGCCTCAAGTTGATAAGAGAAATGATGAGATGTGTAACATTACTGTGGATCATAATGTTACACCAACTCCTGAGAGAGTTGCTATCCCAAAGTGTTGTTTACGGTCTGAAATTGTGAAGAAAGAAGTCACATATAATCCCATCATTGATTGTCTCAATTCTAAGCAAGAGAGAGAAGATAAATCTGCTACGCATTCCACACAAATTGAGCTTTTAGAAGCCACTATGCCAAGTTGTGAAATTAGAGAACATCTTTCTCTATTGGAGGTTGATCATTTGAGTACAAAGTTGAAGGAACATGTTGCAGTCCCACACCATGGAAATCCGAAAATTATTCAACAAGAAGCACCATCACAATGCATGAACACAAGTATTGTAGATCCTACAAGTCTTGTGCCTTGTTCTAGTTTCAATTGTGGTGAAGTTACTTGTCCCAAAACTGTCCAGAATTTTTTTGTGCAACACAGTGAAAATTTAGAGCCAAAATGTGATCAAGAGATTGATAATACTTCAGATTTTGAAGGCGTATCTAATCTGAATTTGAAGACTAACCATAGTGTCAATTTGAGAGCTGAATGTGAGAAGAAAGATGCTTCTATTGTGACATCTAGTGGAAGTGACAAATCTGTCCAAGATGAAGTTTATCATGCTCCAACAAATCCGAAGATGCAAATATGTGTTATATCACCAATTGTGAAACATGACAAATTATTGGACAGTGGTGCTGAAATTATGTGCTCCAACATGCCACCTAATGTTCAGATTGAAGGCAAGATCAATGCACATGATTCCACACCTACCAATGCAAGTTCAATGTCTTTTGAGGAGGTCAAAGATGATTGTTTGGCTGCAACTATTGTTGTCCCAATACCATTGAAAAAGATTCATGAATGATGGCACCTATTCATATGTTTCCCAAGAAGATGTTGAAGTGATTATGCATCAAAACCCATGTGAGAATGAGAGCCACATAGCCAAATGGAGTGCGAATGAAAATAAAAGTGAGATGTGTGATTCCACCAAAAGTGAGGTTGAGAGCATCAACAAAAGGAGTGTGAGGGATACATCACACAAAAAAGAGAGAGAGCTTCATTGCAAAACATGTGAGGATGATTTAAACACTAACCCACTAATGTCTACTCCTAGTGTTGTTTCTCAAAATATGTAGGTGTGCAAGGGAAATGAGGAAGAGATTGTTGATCATAACACCACCATACTTGACGACATAAGTGAGAAGGTAGTCACTATTGATAACCTAATTCTTTACTACCCCAAATTTGAATCATGACAATGATGGAGGTAAAAACTCAGAGATACAATCCACCGTTCATGCACCATCATCAAACCTGAAAGGTAATGAAAATAATTTAAATATGAATTTACAAAATAAATCAGTGAGAAATTATGATGATCCATTTGTTTCTAGTGGAATTGAGCATACACAAACTCTCTGTGCTGATTTGATAGATTCATATATTAATACAAGTGCTGAAAATTTACAAGTTGATACACAGAAATTTTGTAGAAACCACATATTATTCTTTCCTGGCTATTTTAATTATTCAACTGTTTCCTCAATTAAAAAAATTAAGAGCTAGTATGATTTGTTCAAGCTCTTACCTCGCAAGGGTAAAAGGAGTATGTAGCAGAGCCATATCTATATATCATTAGATAGCATCATATTCATATATATTAATTGAGTCAAACTGGACCTTGTTAAGAAACATAATCTCTTATATATGACTTTATTACTGGAACTTGGAATGCATGGTCGCATCCCACCATACATGCCGTTGGGATGTTCTTTGTCCGTTGAATACTGGTACTAGTAGTCATGATCACAAACCATAATATTTGATTTTAGTAAATATGTCAGAGAGGAAAACATTCATTATTTAGTAACTAACGGCAAATGTATATTAACCTCATATTAAAACATATATATGACTATGCATGCGCCAGCTTAGAAACTTAAAAGAAATTCTACATGAATGATTTAGGATACCTCGCACTCATTATATTTTCAGGTACATCATACCCATGTGATGCAATGAGATGTTTAGCTTATTGTATGGTTATTCTGACGAAATGTGGTTTGGAGATTTATTCAGTGATCACGTCATGGATTTTTTCTATTAATCAAGCTTTGTACTATATCAGATAGCGTGTTGCTCTAACTAGTATGATACGGGAGGTTTAGACATCAATAATCTTGTTATGTATTCTAATTCGTTCTGAAACTAGACTCCACACCATGTTTGAACACTACTTAATTTGTACATGCATGCATGAGAGAGTGATAGACTATGAAAATATTTCGTCTTCCGATTCGTTTTGGAATCAGACTCTATACCATACCTAGACAAGCTACTCTAACTCATCCAATATAGGAGAGGCTGGGTCCTCTAGATCCACAACAGACGGTTGTAAGCGACCAAGGACAAAAATAAAATATTATGGATATATATTGGTATCCACTGGCGGAGCCAACGGGGGGCTGGCAGGGGCCATGCCCCCCCGCCCCCCACCAATGTTTCACAACAAAAAAAAATTAGTAGTATGACTTAATATTTTTTATTTATATTAAGAGGGAGATTATATAAAATTCTTGTCATATATATCTATTAATATCTTCTAGATAATATAATCATACAAAACACAACTAGATAATAAAATTATCGCAATGAAAAAGACCGAGCCGGCCCCCCTAAGTATAATTTCTGACGGCCGGCCTCCCCTGAGTATAAACCGTGGCTCCGCCACTGTTGGTATCAACCTATAATAATAACATAAGTTATGGAAAGAAGTAAAGAAGACGGCCTGCGTATAATTGGTTCACAAAACTTGGTGAACAGAGATAGCTGGGCTTCCAACTGAAGATGCATATCATGTGTCATGTCATCACGTGTTTTCTCTTCGTGAGCAGCACTTCCCGCACAATCATTACCTCCACCAATCGCCCAGAGATTCTTCACATGTTTTGGAAGGCTCCAGTCTCCACTGTCCAGACCAGTGGGCAGAGCGACGATGTGGAGAGGTGAGCTTCGGACGGCTCCAGGCCGAGGATACGGACAGGCCTGGTGGCTTAGCGAAGTAAAGCAGCCCAGGTGATGACTGATGCGGACCACACAATTACATGCCACCTTCGCTGTCCGCTGATGACGAACCTACAGTGACGTCACCTTTCATGACGCTACAAGAGTGAGACACGGAGCGCCGCAGAGGAGAAATAATGTCTTCAATTACTTTACGTTTGCGGGACAAAATTAACCAGACGTTATTTTCTTATCTTCTAAACAAATGTCAAGTGTCACTATTAGCTAGTAGGAGACGAAAAAGGAAAGACGGATGGTGCAAACTCTGTGTCCCACTTGCTTACTAGGTGATCAAAACTTGCACTACATATATAAGATAACCCTCCTTAGTGCGGGTATTACCATTATTGCCGCTCATCAGAGCATACTGATGATAAGTTGAAAGTGACGGGTGTTGATAGTCTCATAGGCTCAGACCCTGTACATCACTATTATGACATTCATTATCTTCAGTGAAGAGTCCACTGGTACATAAAAGGATTATACTGGCCGTAATTTTTGGATTTCCGCTAGTTGTTTGTGAACCGCCAGTGTGAAAGGCCAATGAAAATCAACATATTACATTGGCGTCACGATAGTAATTACATTGGCAGTGCCCAGTAGTGAGTTGATAAAAAGATAGAAAAATATGTGTTTTTTAGATTCAAACTCGAGACCTCAACGTTCGTATTCCCTCGAGTGCACCTACACGACACATGTGGTTATACAGCTGATGCTGTTCTTTGAACTACACATCTTCGAATCTTATATTATCTATTGGATATTGAGAACAATCTCAAATGAAAAAAGTTGTTAATTGCAAAGTTATATATCTTATTTTTAGGAGTCAGCATGGGAGCCCCCTACTTAAAAATTTTCATTATATAGAACTGTCCAAGTTACAAGGCTTTCCAAGACCAAAAAGCAAAAAGACAGAAATGTTACAAAAGACACTCTCCACAAAGTAAGAGGAACACTAAAGATGTAGAATTCATCAAGTACTAGAGCTTCAATGCTGACTTTGTTTTCATTTAACATTGTTAACCATATCAAATTTGATCCGAGAACTGGTGGTTGATTGTTAGTTTTGTTGTAATGTATGTAAATTTACACTGGCAGATGGTATAACAATGTCGTCAATATAAATTGGTTTATATTGATGGCATCTTTTCACAAACCATTAGTGTAAATGGTTTCCTAGAATTTGTAAATTAGGCTAAAACAATAGCAAAAAGAAATTACAAAGCCATAAGTTTTTCACGCAAAATATACACGTGTGGGGCCATAGAGGATCAAACTCACGATCTCAGCTATGACTAAACAGCATATATATTCTTTTTCTCCGCTTTAGTGAGTATTGTAATGCATATTTGAGAGACCAAACGAATTGAAATGGAAAAAGTTTGCACTATAGAAATTTAGATTTCTTTGAGTACTATGATGTTTGTTTTCATCATTTATCCATGTGAGGTCATTTGAAAATTTCAAAAAAAATGGATTTCAAAATCATTAATCCTAAAACATAATTTCCTGGCTCTAAATGATTTCGAATGAAAAAGAAGTTAACTACAAAGCTGCAGGGCCTTTCTAAGTACCACAACTTTGGTTTCGACCATTCTCCATCCAACATCATTAGAAAAATTCAAAAGAATTGATTTCAAATTTTTGTACTGGCCGCAGGTTAAGAAAAATGCATTGTAAATACATCTCTGCTAGTGGTTTTTCTTAATGTTACACTGCCAGTGTTCAAATCCTCTATTTACACTGGTGATTGGTGGTAGGCTTAAGACAATAACTACCGGCATAAATAGAGGATTTTGTATTGGCTGTAACCTTTGGAAAAACCGTCAATAGAGATTTATCTTCTCTGGTGGTAATAGCCATGGCCCATGGGTCCATGGTTCTATTTTTACTGACAGCAATTGTTTATGAACTGCAAGCGGAGAAAATCGCAGGCCCCTTTCTAAAATAAAAGCTGCTATTTTTGTATGTCAATCAAGACGAGTCTAGCCAGACTCATCACCGACCTCACACAAACGATGGATCTGGAACGATAGACTTGTCACTTTTGACAAGCAAAATTACCAGGTCTCATTAATCTTTTTCTTTTCAAACAAAAGTGACTGGTTAAGTTTCAGACCAAATTTCTGCATGCCCAGCCATCAAGTTCTTCACAAGACTGACTTGGTAAAATGCGTGTCATAACGAGGGTATCACTAGCAAGGATTTGAAAACAAAAATATAAAATGTACATCTTATTCTTGTAACCTTATCACTTTTCAGCTCCTAAAAAGTCATGGGCAAACACTGAAGACTGTATCTTTTTTAGTCTCCCTCGAAGATATTCAATGAGAGGCTATGGATGGATCATAGTAAATATGATGAAAGGGTCATATGCATGTTTTCTCAAGATTTGTTACTATCGTCTAGAAAAAAATTAGCATGTTCTCATTACCTAATTACCTTGAGACATTTACCTTTATGGCCTTCAAAAAACTGTCTTCCTTGTGAGGTCTTGTTTTTTCTAAACTTACTTGTGAGGTCAAAAACAAATTTTCTTTACCTATATAGCCTTTCGTCTTCTCGGTTAGTGTTTTCCGTCAGTTTTCCCCTTATACTCTATGCGAAATGTCTAAGTTACCCCTTCATATAACTCTTTCCATTCTGTTTTCTCCTGTCGTCGCAACGACACAAGCCTCTTGGCCGCTAGCCGCACCTGCATGCGCTTGTCCACTTACCGGACGCACGCGCCGCGCTACGCCGTGCTGCGCTGCCACCGACCACCGCAATTTAAGCCTTGCACAAATATCCAATTAGAAAAATGCTCTCTATAATAGAGAAAGAAATAGAATGAGAATCAAGCAATATAGCCATCAAAACGAAGCTAATTAAGTAACAAAATCAAAAGAGTGGATGTTTGTTACTAACCTTAAAGCAAAAAGATCAAGCCATTCTTCAAAATCCAAGCGCTAGCTTCATGGTGAAGAGCTGCCGCAACAATGGAGGGAAGGGCCTAAACATGCGCCTCTGTTCTCGGGATGGAAGAGAGGAGGAACGAGAGGACAACTGCAGCCTTTTTGTGCTATAGGCTTATCACCGTCGGTTCTTGGCTATAACCGACAGTGGTAGAGCCCAATCACTGTCGGCTCTTGGTTTGAACCGGTAGTGATATGTGGCTGTCAAGCCACTGCCGGTTAGAGACACAAACCGACAGTGATAGTTGTCATCACTGCCGGTTCGGTCACATCCCAAATCAATTTCTGGTTTTTAGAGCCAAGAACCGATAGTGAAGGGTCAACACTGTCGGTTCTCCTAATTCCGGCAGTGAGGCCAACAGTGAAGCGCTATTCTATAGTAGTGGAGGATGGGTCCTCTAGATCCGCAACAGACGGTTGTAAGCGACCAAGGACAAAAATAAAATATTATGGATATATATTGGTATCAACCTATAATAATAACATAAGTTATGGAAAGAACTAAAGAATACGGCCTGCGTATAATTGGTTCACAAAACTTGGTGAACAGAGATAGCTGGGCTTCCAACTGAAGATTTTCTCTTCGTGAGCAGCACTTCCCGCACAACCATTACCTCCACCAATCGCCCAGAGATTCTTCACATGTTTTGGAAGGCTCCAGTCTCCACTGTCCAGACCAGTGGGCAGAGCGACGATGTGGAGAGGTGAGCTTCGGACGGCTCCAGGCCGAGGATACGGACAGGCCTGGTGGCTTAGCGAAGTAAAGCAGCCCAGGTGATGACTGATGCGGACCACACAATTACATGCCACCTTCGCTGTCCGCTGATGACGAACCTACAGTGACGTCACCTTTCATGACGCTACAAGAGTGAGACACGGAGCGCCGGAGAGGAGAAATAATGTCTTCAATTACTTTACCTTTTTGGGACAAAATTAACCAGACGTTATTTTCTTATCTTCTAAACAAATGTCAAGTGTCACTATTAGCTAGTAGGAGACGAAAAAGGAAAGGCGGATGGTGCAAACTCTGTGTCCCACTTGCTTACTAGGTGATAAAAACTTGCACTACATATATAAGATAACCCTCCTTAATGTGGGTATTACCATTATTGCCGCTCATCAGAGCATACTGATGATAAGTTGAAAGTGACGGGTGTTGATAGTCTCATAGGCTCAGACCCTGTACATCACTAGTATGACATTCATCATTATCATCAGTGATGAGTCCACTGGTACATAAAAGGATTATACTGGCCGTAATTTTTGGATTTCCGCTAGTTGTTTGTGAACCGCCAGTGTAAAAGGCCAATGAAAATCTACATATTACATTGTCATCACGATAGTAATTACATTGGCTGTGACCGGTAGTGATAGTTGAAAAAAAGATGGAAAATATGTGTTTTTTAGATTCAAACTCGAGACCTCAAACGTTCGTATTCCCTCGAGTGCACCTACACGACACATGTGGTTATACAGCTGATGCTGTTCTTTTAACTACACATCTTCGAATCTTACGTTATCTATTCGATACTGAAAACAATCTCAAATGAAAAAAATTGTTAACTGCAATGTTGTAGATCTTATTTTTAGGAGTCAGCAGGGGAGCCCCCTACTTAAATTTTTTCATTATATAGAACTGTCCAAGTTACAAGGCTTTCCAAGACAAAAAAGAAAAAAGACAGAAATGTTACAAAAGACTCTCTCCACAAAGTAAGAGGAACACTAAAGATGTAGAATTCATCGAGTACTAGAGCTTCAATGCTGACTTTGTTTTCATTTAACATTGTTAACCATATCAACTTTGATCCGAGAACTGGTGGTTGATTGTTAGTTTTGTTGTAATGTATGTAAATTTACACTGGCGGATGGTATAATATAAAATGGTTTATATTGATGGCATCTTTTCACAATCCATTAGTGTAAATGATTTTCTAGAATTTGTAAATTAGGCTAAAACAATAGCAAAAAGAAATTACAAAGCCATAAGTTTTTCACGCAAGATATACTAGTCTGGGGCTATAGAGGATCAAACTCACGATCTCAGCCAAGACTAAACAGCAGATATGTTCTTTTTCTTCGCTTTAGTGAGTATTGTAATGCATATTTAAGTGACTGAAATGGACAGAAAGCCATATAGGTAAGGTATTTTCGTTTTCGGGCCTTATAGATAAATTAAAAAAAAAGAGGTCATAAAAGAAAGAGACAGTTTTTTGAAAGCTAAACAGGTAGTTCTCTCAATTACCTCAGTTGTGTGTGTGTGGGGTTTGGGGGCTCAAGCGTTACACAAGGACTTTGCCAATGTCAATAATCCATTATTACTCTATTTGTGATTTTTCCATGTCCCTTTCACTATTTTGCAATAAGCTTCCTCTCCTTCACAAACTACACTAGTCAGGACTATTATCCAATGTTTGGCAAATATTTTGATGACTACTAGTATGTTTCAAGTGGCACTATTCATATTAAAATTGCAGTTGCATTATTAGTGTCCTAATAACGTCACGGTCAAGGCGCTTGTTTGACAGGCTGCCTCTGCCAGTAGTTACGATCGCAGCATGCACTGTCGAGTGGGGCAATGGCAGCGTCTCCACTCTGACGCTGACGGCTGACCACCACGTGTCGCTTGCTCTCCCTACTCTCTCTCTAGTGCTGCGTGAACGGCAGAGGAAGAAGCTTGCGTTATGGGTGGGGTCCATTGGAACGAACGGCCAAGATCGAGGATGACCTCACGTCGTCTAGTGCACTTGCGTGGCACAGATCCTAGGTATCGGTCCTGTAGTTTTCAAAAAAAAAAGGTTATGGTCTTGTCAAGCCTTTGGCCCGTGCAGAGGCGGGATTTTTTTTTTAATTTTAATCCTTTTTTAATAAATATTTTAATATTAATTGCTCCCAAAAGGTATTTATGCAAACTGGCCTTTTTGGTCGTGCCAACCGCGCTGACGTGATAGTACCACTATCGTGCCACGTGCGCTGGCGCGATAAGCCGAGCCACGCTGGCGTGCATGGTTGACCAGAGCTGGCATGGCGGAGTGTGGGCCCCGACTTATCGCGCCAGCGACTCCGGTGCGACAGCACTGTCACGCCAGGCAGGCTGGCATGATAGGGCGAGTTAGGTTTTGGCCGGCCTGGCCCATTTCTTTTCTCTCTCTCTTTCTCTCGGTCTCCCTTTCCTTGCCCCCGACGTCGCGCGCCGCCGCCGCCCTACCACCAGGCCCGGGGCGCCACCACCGCGCCACCCCCGGCATCCCCCACTCTGTCGACCCTCTCTCTCCCTCTCCATCTCCCTCCGTTCCTGAGACCCCCAGGGAGTAAGAGGGCACAACCTCGGTGCTTGGACGCGGCGGCGCCGTCAGCCGGCTTCCCATCACCAGCGAGTGGACTCCCAGCTCCATGGAGTGCAGTACAGTGCCAGGTTAAACTCCCTGTCCTTGATTTATTGATTTGTTAGGTCATTTGACTAGGGTTAGCAAATTTGGGATACTATGAATGGTTGTAGCGTTGGTTATTAAAATTTGCTGTGTTGATTAGGTTTAGGATATACTCTTCCCGTGGATTCGACGTAAACTATGTGTTGCATGGACCTAGTGTTGGTATTTCTTAACGCATACGGAAATAATTTGCAAGCACATGGAATTACCATTGTAGCATTTCACCCGAAAGTATTCAGGGTATCGTATTTTCTTAGGGAACGGATGTGTAAGAGTCTCTTAACTAGTTCACCTAAGATAACAAGAAGAAAGATAGCTCAGGTACCGAGGTTTTCTAGGGATAGAGATCCTAAGCTAAGATAGCTTTGCCACTATATACTTAGTTCGGGCACCGGATCACACCTGGTCTGCCAGGCGAGGCCAGCCTGTAGCCTACGTCAAACGTGGACATGGGGGAATACGAGGGACGGACAGGGCTATCACCACATGCTGCCTACCCCTCAACCGTGGGGAACAAGATAAATGAAAGTAGCCTCTAGCCTAGATACCATGTCTATGCTATTGACTACTACTCTAGCGCCATACAGGGTTGTCCGTCTTTATCAGGAGCCCTCTACAAGAGTATCCGCTATGAGAACAGACGATGAACCCGCAAGTAAATAGTAAACAAGACTAACTTAAAGTAGAACTCACTACCAAAGATAAACACAAACCTTTGCACTCCAAATAGTACTAGATTCATTGAGGTACAAGTAAACAGGGAGCCGACCTTCCCAACATTCCTTCTGCTATGTGTACAAGGGGTCCCAAGTACACAAATGGAGGTAGCCAATAATTCTGGTACTTCTCCACCTCTTTTCCTTCCTCACTCACTCCCTAAACTAAACTAAAGAGCTAAGATATGAAAGTGGAGCTCCTCCTTTTCTTACTACATTGTGTATCTTGTGTTGTGTGCTTTCCAAGTGTGTTGTAGAGGGAGGGTTGCCCCTCTATTTATACATGAAGGAGAGGCGGTGCTATGACTATTCCTATCATGAAGCCCATGCACCACCGCCTTCTACATGGAGGCATGCAACTGCCACATGAAGGAGAGGACGAGCAGTGCCAGGTGGGGGGCTCCTGACCCTAGGGGGTGGCCAGCCCTTGACTGGCTCCCATCACCACCGCCTTCACATGGTAGGTTAGTGAGTGCTCCTAGGCCGCTCCTTAGGTGGTATTCTGCACAGATATCTTAAATTGATGGACCTTTCTATTTATTCTTTGCGCAATTCAGCATTGGAAAGCGCCTTTTGGTGTATTCTCCAATGTATTTGTGCATATGTCCTATAAAAACAATAATCTTTCAAATACATGTGGAACTAGGTCAGTGGTAAATGCATGTGTTTAAGTTTGTTAATTTCTCCCTTTTTATGTCATAATTGGCGGTCGAATTTGGTCGTTAAGGACCACCAATAAGCTCCCCCACACTTAGTCCTTTGCTCATCCTCAAGCAAAGTTTAGAGATAAAAGTAATCAAGAGCATAACATCCTAAGATATATGCCTTACATAAAAGTTATTCCAACACATTCTTTATACCAATGGGATATGTGGCGTTAGCTAACATGTTTCCTTGGGTTGTTGAAAAGTGGAATAGTCCTTAAAACAAAGTCATCTCCCCAATTTCACATCTTAGCAACTTGGAGTTTCGGAGGTTTTTTTCTCAAGAAAAAACATAGTTCACTTTATACTCCTCAAATAGCATTCTCAAATCACTCAATGGTGTATAAATCCTTACCAAGGCATAGCAATGTTTTGCCTTCTCCTACTTCTAAAAAGGTTTATGTGGAGCTTTAGGTAGGGATAAGCAATATAGCATACTTGTATTGCATGTTGTAAAGTCAAATCGAGGATCCAAGGAGAGAAGTGTCATATTCTTAGATCATGACGTGCATGTGTGTGGCCTTTTATAGATATGACCTATCTCTATAACTTATTATTTTGAAATATGGCTATCTTTCTTCCTTCCCCTTTTTTCAATACATGAGTCTTCAAGTGCTCATCATTTTTTTTTTCTTTTTGAACGTTGGACCTTTATGTGTCCATTTTTTTACTTGGACCTTCATGTGTCCACATATTTTTTATCTTAAACTTTTTGCATAGCCTATGTCTCTTATTTCTAAACCATATATTTAGAGAGAGATCACTATCTTTTAGAATATGGAGTATTTACCTAACAAGTGTTTTTTATCTATTCCCAGTGTAGGAGCAGAGTTTTTGGTGGGTCTAAATGGAAGCATGTTTTTGCGCACTCCCAGTGTAAGAGCAACATATATATGTGGGTGTATGTGATCTTAATCTTGGGAGCATGATAAATCTCTCAACAAGGGTCAACAAGACTCGACCAAACTCAATACAATAACAAGGAGCGTATGTGGAAGGCTTGAAACTTACAAGATGTATATTTGGCTTTGGTAGGAATGGCTCACCAATTGAGGAGTATGTGATACTACGGTTTTATAACAATTTTTTATCAAAATAAATTCTCCAAGTACCTTGAATAGAAATAGTAGGATTTCTAAGTCAGAACTATATCACACCTCACAACAACTTAGTCAACATAATTTTCCTATTAGAATATTTTCCCACAAGCATAAGTGTATGTATATGGAACAAACTTTATGCAAGCTTCTGTCTTAAACATGTTATGAACATGTCGCTTTTCAAAATTTTAAGTGAGGTGAATAGGGGCATTGTTCATTAGGAGAAGATATTAGGGATAAATTGAGTTTAGTTTTAGTGATCAAGATTTATGTTTGTTTAAACTCAAAGTTAGAGGGAGTTGAGGGTTATGTTGCACAAACCATCATTACAGATGAAGGAGCTACGAGAAGTCAAAGATGGGTTGGCTAAACCAGAGGTCTAGCCGATCCTCTTTGGGGCCATCTATTCTATCCTTCTACACGTTGGATCATTTGATGTTGTGCAACATGTTGGGGGATCTCAAATGTGTGTTAGTTATGCTTGAGAGATCTCCCCCACACTTATTGTTGTACCTACTTTTTATTTAACAAAGAAAAACAAAAAGAAACAGACAAGAGCTCTACAAGTTGAAACCCTAGGGAGCCTTAATTTTATTATAATTATTACTTTTATTTTGTTATTTATTATTACTATTATTATTATTATTATTATTTATTTCATTTTATGGTTTCACCGAACTTTCTATCATTTAGCATAAACAAGGCTAAGGTAAAGGTCGAAAAATAAACATAGCCTTGATTTATCTCCATAATAGATTACTTCCATTGTTTATGAAAGTAGTACTCAATGTTCATTAATCAAATTTCAACACAATGTCAAATTTTGATCAAGGAAGGCTATTTTAACCTAAGGACCATGCTTAATTAAAAAGCCTAACGATGTACCTTAAGAATACACCCAAACCAGAACATATGTCATGAACAAAGGAAGCATGAACTTGTATAAGGGTGAACATTTTATTTACCTTTGCATAACTGAGTTTTACCCACGACATTTATAGATGGAAGCTTTGAAGCTGCTGTAGGGGCGGTGTATATGGTCCATCTCAGGTTATCACCAAGGTTACGTCACACACACAACTAGTGTGTATGGACAATGGGCTTTAGTGATAACAAAGGTCTACAAGAGGAGAATGCTCCTTCTTTCTCTTCTTTTGTTTTCTCTATCTTTTTTTTATCATTCATTTTTTATAATAGATTTTTTTCTTCTAAGAGTTTTATTTTGAATTAAGAATTCAAATTTTTAATCTAGAAATATTTATTTGGAATTTTAAAGATAGCTAAAGATTTACCTTCGGCAAGGGCTCACCGTTTTAAGTCCGTTGAGCAGGACTTCTCCATTGCATTTTAGCTTGAATTGGCATCATCTCATCCTAGAGATGGACAAGGATGATTGCACTTTTTATTTCTGCCATACCATCTTGATCTTCATGTGGTTTAGCTTGGTGGGTGTGTGATCCATGTTTCTTTTGATCAAGGTTTCATCCCTGCATAAGGTTAGTGGACAATACATACCCGTGGGATTTAACGAATATTTTGAAACAATAGTGGTTGATGTTATGAGATAAAGGTTTTCCTCTATGCTAAAGAAAAGTGGTGTTCATATACGTTCAATTAGCAAAGAGAGTCCTTTCTTTTTTTTGATTCAAAAACTTTGTTTATTCAAAGTTCACCAAATGAGTTTTGATTTATTTTCGTTATGAATTCATCTAAAGGACTTACCCACATAAATTTGATAATATTCTACACGGGTTAGTCCATGCATGCAACTAGAGTCTATATTTAGCAGTTTTAGTTCAAAAATCAAACTAGACTCCATGTCCAATTTGATTAAGGTAGGCTAATTCACCTAAGCACCATGCTTAATTTAAATAGCCTATGGAAGCATGATCATTATATCCAAACTAAGCACCATGCCCAATTTAAAAGGTGTACGGCCAACATCCAAACCAAAGCATACTGGAATAGAAAAAGATGCAAGAAAGTAACATGAGATTCACTTAAACGGAGGTGAGAACTTTGAATGGTGAACTAGAGAACCATTATTGTTTTTTATATGCAGGCAATGCAAACAGGGTGGATGAGTTGAATTTAAACAAGCAAGCCATGGTTTTTGAAAAGGAAATTAAATGAGTGACATGCATGCAAACATGCAGTGGTAGAAAGTGATGAGGACATCGCCACGCTGGACACACCGACGCCATGGTCTTCCCCAAGTTGCAATTCGTTTCCAACTCAGCTGCCACGTCGTCCTCGGATTCAGCAGACACGTCGTCACTGTTTTGGTCATAACTTCCTCATACGACATCGAAACGGGCCGTTCTTGGATGCGTTGGAAAGGGGACGACGATGCCGTCGTTTTGGATCTGGTCCCAGCTCCAGAAGGTCCGTGGATCATTCTGTGTGACCACGGCAAGGTGCTGCATCACCTATTTGGGCCAACTTGGCCATGTATCGTGTCGGGCCTTAAGCCCAAGTTGTGGGCGCCCAACCCCTGGCCGTCCCCAACCCTAGGTCGAGTCTTAGACTATAAACACAGCCGCCGCCGCTGCTATACAATTGGGTTTTGTTTAGAGTTTAGTTTTCCCTCGAGAAACTGAATCGTTCATTGTAACTGTGGTGACAAATCCTTTTACAGTGATCCAGGGCCCCTGTTCTTGATCTCCTCCACTGTGTCGATTAGTCCTTTGGAACCGAGTTCTTGAATCCTCTATTGATATTCGTGTCATTCATATTTGCAATTTCAGATTGCGTGTTTTACCTTCTTGCTTGTGCTCTTCGATTCGCTTGCAGGAAAAGCCTTCTTGGCGAGGTCAATCAAGTTGTGCTTGGTTGATAACCAACGGAGCGGTGGTGTAACTGGTTGCAGGGTTCGAATCGTGTCTGATTTGAAGCCAGGATCGCCAACGTCGAGATCTCCACAAATCGAACTTACCGGCTACCTCTCAGAAGATCAGGGCCTGTACTCATCAGAAAGTAACTAAAAATAGGAAATATATGTTTGGGTTGGTTCTCTCATACCTTGATTAATTGTACCATCTCCCACAATTTGTGATTGAATTGTGAGTGATGTAATGTAGTTGTTCCATCACATTTGATGCTTTTGTTTTTCACTTGATGATGACCTTCTCTCTTTTCTGCATATGGTTACCTTTCTATGAAATGGCAGGGTGGAGGTGTTGATTGTTCATGAATGATCGGGCACCCTAGGCTCGTGATGATTGTCTTTTTTTATTATAATAATTTTTTAGTGAGGCAGGGCTAACATCATTTTTCTTTTTAACCAAGATGGCCTTTTGGTGAGACTCTCACCATTCTCCCCCACACTTGGACTTTTGTGAAAATCAAGTGTGTAGTGTTGGGGGTCTCCTTTTGAGTCTGTCGTATCACCAAAGGTCATCATGGTATGTAGTCGATGCAGCTCCTATGATTTCGAGCATCGTATGTCCCCTATTCTTCTTGATCTTAACCTGTCATGGTTAGCAAAAAAGAATACCCGAAGGTGCATACTAACTTGAAAATATGATCTTGCTGTTATTGATAAGAAAAAGTTGTGTGTGTGTGTGTGTTTTATGATAATTCGGGGTATCTCCCGGCAGTGCTTAGTTTATGGTTATAAGCTTGACCGCCAAAGCTAGGACAGAATTTATAGCTAGAAGCTATGATTGGCTTCGAAGGTGGTGGCTCTAAGAACATGTCCTAAGGAGCAGAAAGATATATATATATATATATATATATATATATATATTGAATGAAAGGGCTACATGGTGAAAAAGAATAGAAGGAATAACATTTATTTGAAGGGAAAGATAAAACACAAGGATACATGGGTCAACTAGGTTCGGAGATAATTACAACAACCATTCCTCGGCAACGGCACCAGGAATGCTTCTTGGTATTTTTAAACTCATACAGAAATAATCCGCAAGTGCATGGAATTACCGTTGTAGCATTTCACCCGAAAGTATTTCCTTAGGGAATGGATGTGTAAGAGTCTCTTAACTAGTTCACCTAAGATAACAAGAAGAAAGATAGCTCGGATACTGAGGTTTTCTAGTAATAGAGATCCAAAGCTAAGATAGCTTTGCCACTATATACTTACTTTGGGCACCGGATCACACGTGGTCTGCCAGGCAAAGCCGCCCTATAGCCTATGTCGAACCCAGATGTGGGGGAATACGAGGGACGGATAGGGCTATCACCACTTGCCACCTACCCCTCAACCATGGGGAACAAGGTAAACAAAGGTAGCCTCTAGCCTAGACACCATGTCTACGCTATGGACTACTACTCTAGCGCCATACAAGGTTATTCGTCTTTACAAGGAGCCCTCTACTAGAGTATCCACTACAAGAACGGATGACAAACCCGCAAGTAAATAGTAAACAAGACTATCTTAAAGTAGAACTCACGACCGAAGATAAACTTGAACCTTTGCACTCCAAATAGTACTAGATTCACCAAGGTACAAGTGAAGAGGGAGTCGACATTCCCGACATTCGTTCCGCTATGTGTACAAGGGGCCCCAAGTACACAAATGGAGGTAGCCGACAATTCTGGTACTTCTCCACGATAATTCTCCATTTCTTTTCCTTCCTCACTTACTCCCTAAACTAAGCCAAAGATCTAAGATATGAAAGCGGCGCTCCTCCTCTTCTGGCTACATTATGTATCTTGTGTTGTGTGCTTCCCAAGTGTGTTGTAGAGGGGGGTTGCCCCTCTATTTATACACAAAGGAGAGGCAGTGATGTGGCTATTCCTAGCATGAAGCCCATGCACCACCGCCTTCTGCATGGAGGCATGCAACTACCACATGAAGGAGAGGACGAGTGGCACCCGAAGGAGGCGACTGACCCTAGGGGCGGCCGACCCTTGACTAGCTCCCATCACCACCGCCTTCGCATGGTGGGTCAGTGAGTGGTCCTAGACCGTTCCATAGGTATTCTGCATAGATATCTTAAGCTGCTGGACCTTTCTATTTATTCTTTGCGCAATTCAGCGTTGGAAAGCGCCTTTTGGTGATTCTCCCATGTATTTCTATATTTGTCCTATAAAATGAATAATCTTCCAAATACATGTGGAACTAGGTCAGTGGTAAATGCATATGTGTTTAAGTTTGTTAATTTCTCCCCTTTTATGTCTTAATTGGCTATCGAATTTGGTCGTTAAGGACCGCCAACACCTAGGTAGTTGATGCATGGGGGATTTGGTTGGGTTAGTGTGTTTCCTTTGTTGACATGGACATAGGTAGTTGATGCATGGACCTATTGTAGTGTATTAGTGAATGGCTATGATTTATTTCCAAAATGCGTAGTTCATTTCTTGTTGTGTTCGTTCATATTTTGTAGATGGATCGGTTAGTGCGATCGCTTTATGGTGGCAAAGTTAAAGGAAATGGGGAGTTTCAAAGCATGCAAGAACATGTTTAGTTCTTTAGTACACCTCCTACCTTTCATGGTTTGATTAGGCAATGTCAGGATAAATTTGGGTGGCCACTAAGATTGAGAGGTCGATTTGACTGTGGGAAGAAATGAGCACACTTTGTGTTGATGTCTTTGTCATGTGAGGATGAATGGAAGAACTACATAGAAGTTGTCAGGTGTAATAGTGTTAAGTGCTTGGAAGTTGTTGTGGAGAAGGGGTCTAGCCCAATTGTGGTGGCTATGGATGATAATGTGGATGTGGAGCCTATAGAGAACATTACCCAAGACAAAGAGTTACAGGCGGTTGTGGTTAGAGAAGTTGACAGGTCATGTGAGCCCGATGCATTAAATGATGATTTCGAAGAAGAAATGTTTGTTGAGGATGGAACACATGATATGGATGACATATCCCAAGGATTGGAAGATGACGAAGTTGATGTTGCCTCCACGGATGAAGATGACTTTACTTTGGGGCCAAGTACTTTGGATGATGTGTTGAAGGACGAGTATAGGTCTGAGCCTAGTAGCGAGGACGAAGGTGATTATTTTGAGGTAGGATTTGTGGATGCAATAGGAGTCCCAGCTGATGGGTCATTGAGAATGGAGTACAATGACATCGAATTGAGGCAATTGAAGGTTGTTCATGTCGAGGTACCCTCGGTACCAAATTTCATGGACATTAGTATGGTTTACCAGGCAATATGTGACACCAGTTTGATGTTGCTGGCTGATGCGGTATTAGATACTGAGAAGGAGGAGATTAAGAAGAGAATGGTATTTGATACATTGGAGTATCTTAAGTATTTCCTGATGGATTATGCCATTCGGTTTCACAGGCCGTATTATGTTACTCACTCCAACAAGAAGAAGAGGTACATGGTGCTTTGCAAGAATGGATGTCAATGGGGTCTATGGGCTCAGAGGTAGAGAAACAAAAACTGGAAGATTCGCAATGTGAGGCAACCTGACACCTATCGATCTTGGAAGCTAAAGGGCGTGCATGCCCAAAACATAGCCTGTTACCTTGGTCGTCGTCTTGTTGGCACGGTTGGGGTTGATAGTGACACATCTATTTTAAGCATGATCAAGACCATATTTGGGTTCACTGGTTATAGAGTGAAGTACTCAAAGACATGACGGGCAAAGCAACATGCTATAGAGTTGCTATGGGGCAACTAGAAAGAGGCATACAACCAAGTTGTTAGGATTACAAGTGCCATGAAACACTTTAATCTAGGCCATAGGCGATATCCTTATGTGGGTCGCATTGTGAAGGACGTGGATGGCGTTTCGAAGCATGTTCTATAGAGAGTTTTTTGGTGTTTTGCTTAGTCCAGTGGAGGCCTTCAAGCATTGTCGTCCCTTAGTACTTATTTATGGTACCTTCTTGGTAGGCAAGTATAGGGGCGTATTGATGATTACTGTTGGAGTGGACCTAGACAATAAACTTGTCCCTTTAGCATTCACTTTGGCTGAGGGTGAGAACAATGATAGTTGGTGCTGGTTCATGAAGCTTGTGGGATAGAATGTCCTCTGTTCATCTTGAAACATATGCATGATCTTAGATCGGCATCACATCGATAGATATGAAAGAGCATGTAGATGGATGCCCTCCTCTTGAGCATCGGTGGTGCATGAGGCACTTTGTTGCCAACATATGGAGAAGGCAGAAGAAAGGAGGTAGTGTAGAAGTTGAAGTCACTATGTGGGTGTCAAACCAAGGAAAAGTTCGAAGAGATGCTTGTGGAGTTACATAAAGTCCTCAGTGCTAGGGCAAAGAGTTGGCTTGAGGATCAGATGCCTCAAAGGGAGAAGTGGGCTCTTGCATTCAATGCCAAAGGTCTTCGGTATGGCTTGATGACTACCAATTCTTCAAAATCATTCAACAAGGTGTTCAAGGGTATTCGTGCAGTCCCCGCGTTAGGTATTGTGGAGTACTCATTCAGGAAGTGCAATGAGTACTTTGTCAATCGATGGAACACAACAAGGGCGTCCAAAGAGAAATGGGGTAGAGCTGGTAGAAAACACTTGGATCTCTTAGAGACGATAGCTTCCAACCAAATAGGGGAGGCCTTTGGGCCATCAAGGTTAATCTACAATATTAGGTCAGCCGGAGGAACGAACCCGAGGGGCAAGAATTACGGTGGTAGGAATTATAGGGTCGACCTTGACAAAGCAAAATGCTCTTGTAACATTCCACAACTCTTCCATGTGCCTTGCTCGCATGTCATCACAGCTTGCAGATGCAGGGGTCTAGACTAGGAAAGTCAAAAGTTCATGTCACCTTTTTAACTCATGTCAAACACTCTCAAAGTGTGGGAGTCAAGCTTCAAGCCTTACCTTGGTCCAACATAATTGCCCGAGTACTATGGGTTGGATTATGTTCCTAACCCGGACCTTTTGAAGACAAAGAAGGGTAGAAGGATGAAAAAGCGGCTCTAAGGAGTTTTGGATACATCAAACGGGTATGGTGAAGATATGTATGGTTTTGGAGACTTTGATGAGGCACCAGGACAGGTCCATTGCTCCAAATGCCACAAAACTGGTCATACCGCTGCCACTCATAAGAAGCATATGAAGTTAAAGAAATTAGAAACATGGAACGGGAGTACTAGTGGTTCTAGGGTTATAAAGGTACATAGATTAAAATAGTTGTTGCTTATATATTCCATACATTTCTCCATTGTTTTGTACCATATAACATGTTTCATTTACTATTTGCATATTCTAACGTTGTGTTATTGTTTTCACACTTGCCGCATGGCGCACCCACACTACCCCCTTCTTGAGACCTATGATGACAAGGACCACTGAGCGCACTTGATGGTCGACGAGGGTATGGTAAGTGATTTACACACAATATTTTGTTTTTAGGTATAATGTGTTAACCCCGCTATCGATTGTAACATTTTTTTGCAGGCCTTTGTCCCGCTGTGTCCCTGAACTCACCGACCACTGGAGTGGGACGAGTGCTACGCCTAGTACCTATCAAGAGCCATAGCCGGTTTTCTTGGCCTGCTCGAGTTATCAATCCTAGTCCCCTCATCACCGCCTTCGTTGACAGGTGGTGTCCAGAGACCATAGCTTCCACCTACCCTCTGGAGAGATGTCTATGCTCATGCAAGACATTGGCTACCTTTTGGGCCTTTGCTTGGACGGTCCGACAGTGATAGGCATGATAGATATAGAGAACTAGAAGGATTTGGTGGAGTAGTTTACCAGCCATCGACCACCCAACTCTGAAGAAGGGAAGAAGGAGTAGAAGACTTTGGGTGTCAGCTTAGCCTGGTTGCAGCAATGCTTTAACAGGTGCCCACCCCATGCATCAGTGGATGTCATTGAGAGGCACGCTCGTGTCTGGCTATGTCACATGATCGCAAGCTT
Organism: Miscanthus floridulus; assembly: GCF_019320115.1. Classification (NCBI taxonomy): domain Eukaryota; kingdom Viridiplantae; phylum Streptophyta; class Magnoliopsida; order Poales; family Poaceae; genus Miscanthus; species Miscanthus floridulus. The sequence goes on from NC_089583.1 coordinate 34,727,180, forward strand.
CCTCCTTCTAGACGCTTCTAGGAAACACCATCTCCTAGATGTTCCTAGCCCAGCTGCGTGAGCCATGGGAAAACATCGCCCAATATAGTTAGGGGTCTGCCACTCTTGCTTGGTTGTATTGGTAGCTATGTGAGGCAGGGCAACACAAATTCCAACACAGGTGGTTGCATGTACATGCTTGAGATTTGGATTTGGGAGAGCATTCCTATCGGATGGGTGCATAGAGGCCAAGTTCCGTTAAGTACCTTACATTTGTTTGGTATATGTGTTTCATATGGTGCATGCTTATAATTGTTTTGTTTTTTAGGCATGAACACATGGTGATTGTAGCTCCCCCGTATGCTACCTTTGGAAGTCAATTAAGTCAGTTCGGGGTCAGCCGTTATGGCGCTATGTTCAATACTCGAATGATTTGGATGTTTTAACTTTGAATCAGGTATGTTCTACCACCAATGCTTCCATTTGTTTTCTTAACAAAGTATCAACAAGGCCATGTACTAATTAACACAATTTATAGGTTGAATGTGATCCATATGATAGGCGAGATGTATGTGATGTAGACTAGGCCCGATCTTTCGAAAGGTATGATAGCATCGATTGGTGGAGACTCGACGTTCATGATCTAGGCTTCGAACCAAGACTGATTCAGACCCCCACAACCGTTACACCACTGCTCTGTTGGTTATCAACCACACGAATGCGATTGACCTCGCCGAGAAGGCTTTCCTGCAAGCGAATCGAGAACACAAGCAAGAACGAGATAAATGCAATCTGAAATTGCAAATAAATATGAGGCTTATGATAATGAGAAAGAGTTCAAGTCTTTATTCAAAAGGACTAATCGCCACAGGCGAACAAGATCAAGAACTGGGGCCCTGGTTCACAGCAAGCAGCCTTGGCGGCGACAGTTGCAGCAAAACGATGTCTGTTTTATGAGGAAATCAAGAACTAAACAAAGCCCAAACCATAAGGAGAGCGACGGCTGGTATTTATAGAGTCTTCGACTGTCACCCCCCTGGATGCGCTCCCTAATGGGCCCAAACACGATACACGGTCCAACGGAACCAAAAGACGGTGTCGCAGCACCCTGACAGATTCTGGATGCTAACTTGTTTCGACGATTCCCATTGATTCCGAAGGTCTTTTGATATGAAACCAACTGGGTTAGCTTCCTTATCCAATTAGCTTTCTATCCATATGTGGATCATCGAAAACGGAGTCTGGATGCATCCTGGGTGACCAGTTTAAGGCAGACTGGTCCTGGAGGATGAGGCAGACTCGAACTTGAGTTGCTTTGGGCCTCCACCTCGGGGACTCGAACCGAATTAGCCTCGGACCTCCTTCTTGACTTGGACACCCTTGCTGGCCTCCTACCCCTCCATACCATGTGCCAAACATGGTCATATGCATGGCTGTCATGTCCTCATCATCCTCCCCTTCTTGACGAAAAGCCATCCTCGGTGTCAATTGTGCTTGAAACTAATCCTGCACAACATAAAGGAGAACGGGGTTGCGAAAACTAAAGGGAACTGAAATAATTGTGAGAAGGAATGTGACCATGTTTCCAAGTTTGTAGCATGTCATCTCGCATAAAAATTTTAGCAAGCATGTAGACTCCATGATCTGAACGCACATGATGTATGTCAACACTATCCTGCAAAAGATTAGAATTAACCAAAGACAATGCAGGAATAGATGATCTAGCAGACATAGGTAGCAACCAACAATGCTCCCCTTCTTTGAAGTGAACTTGTTTCTTTGAGGAACATGAGAAAATGTTTGTATTATTACTGGCTGACCTCTAAACGATCATAATCTTGTACAACAAAAGGAGAATTCATATTACTGCGAATGTATACGTGATGTATCATGTATTGTCCCTTATTGTTATATTTGCCAATAACATGATATGTATGTTTAGAAAACTAAGGCAAATCAACATATTTAAATAGGCTCTCCTCCAAACATTCTAGGTTACACAAAACATCAAATTCAATGTAACCCAAAGTATATAAAGAAGACAATAGTTTGAACTCATCAGTTTTAGTAGCAATATGAATAACATGTTTATTTTCAGCGCAAGTGGTTGGTTCCAAAACATGTAAAACTGAAGCATCATCAACCAATTCATCTTTATCACAAGGAACATCAAGCAAATCATCATGGGACAAAGATAAATCAAGAGAGGGTTCCACTAACAATTGCTCTATGATAGCATGTTGTGTGGAAGAATTTAGTACATTAAAACAATTCTCACCTTCTGTGAGTGTAGCACCATGGGCATTACCTGTGTTTTCAGCAGGAGTAATAGGTGCATTGTGAAGTGATGGTTCTGAATTTGCATATGAGGTTGTGAGCTCCTTATTTTCTTCCATGTCATCCTCTCGCTTATGTACATTATCCTACAGAAGGTTAGTCATAGCAAGAGGAATAACAACATACTCTTCCTCTAAATGGTACACCTCATCATATGAAGTCAAAATAGGATGTAGATTAACAAAGGTTTCTCACATAAGAAGTTTCATATCATTCCAAGTTTGAGGTTTATCAGAAGGATCTAAAGACTCCCACCAAGATAAAGCAGAATGTCGTAAAACACTAGCTGCATTTTTTACCTTCCTCCTTGGACACATAAAGCGAGTAGCAAATATGTTATCGATGGTAATTTCCTACTCTATGTACTCATCAGCACCTATACCATCATAAGTCGGTGGATACGAACAACCTATCATTGTTAGAAGACAGCAAAAGACAACACAAAAGTATTATTCCTACCAACTACTTAGGTTGTGGATAAGGAAAAACAAGGCACTCAACTCTCAAGCGTCTTACCACGGTCTTACAAGTGTTCTTACCAAACCAACAGGCGGTGCAATCGCTACGCTTTGCTCTACCCTGGAGCCACGCGCGAGCGAGATGGAGAGGGCGAGAGAGTGAATGAGCGCGTGAGAGCAACGGCGACCGAGTGCTCTCCTTTGTGGCATGGTAGGGTGGGCTGGTGTTGGTGTATGGCCGCCACGCGGCACACACGGCCTGCGTTGGTCGGCCACGACATGCGCGGCAACACCAATTTCAGTTCGGATGAAACCGCTTGAAACTCAATTTCCTCTCCACCATAACTCCTAATCCGTGGTGAATCAGTGGAAACTGTGTTGGTAAAAGTTGTAGAGCTATGTGAGATCTCCAACTTTGCTTTAGGGACTAACATCTAATTCATCATGGTTAGCAAGTTACAAAGCTCTAAAGTAGTGCACTTGAAACTAAAATCAGCATTTTGGACTTAACAAAATTTCTAAGTCTAGAAACAACATTTTGTTGATTCTTGTGAGACCTATTTGACCTTGTTAGCCACTGAATTAGCTCATGACCCTTAAATAAAGTTTGTTCCACATAAGATAAGCTACAACTTTTATTATGGGTGCACTACCATGCAAACAAGCTGTGCTATAGTTCAACTTTGGTCAAAGTAGGATCATGAAAAATTGGCCGATGTCATGAATACAAACATCGTTCCATTTACCATCCTAGACATGTCTAAGGTGTTTTTGTGACCTCACAACCATCTCTTGCATTGGTCACACATGATCACAAGCATATGCATGTATATAATCAACGTCACATGTGATAATATGTAAAGAATAAGATGAAATTCCATATGCTGATGCTCATGCTCATGAATGCTTGGATGATGCTTGTGCTCATAAAATGCAAGTGCCAAATGCAATGCTTAACACTAGGGTGTTATAGCCCTTTCTATCAACAAAATATGGTCGGTAGTCTACCGAGGGGTATACATGTGGTAGTAGATGAATCGGTGGAGGTGTGCATGATACGAACCAGATGATAACAGCGACACAAGACAGAAGATTTATACAGGCTTAGGCCATCAGCTTGACGTAACACCCTACATCTTGTGCTCTATTATTTTGTATTAATTGTATTTCAGATTCGATATCCCATCTAGCGGACCCCTGCCTCTCCTTATATACTCTAGAGGGGTAGGGTTATAAGGAAAATATCGTATTTGGTATTGTACAATATATCACATCTTCATTCAGTCTTGCGGTGCACGCCTAGATCTTGTGGGCTGGGCAACCTTTGGGCGCGGTCCATGTCTTGTATTGTGGGTACCAGGGGCCATACCCTCATAGCTAGTCCCTGAGCACCTTGTATCCTTTGAGCAACGCTGTGTTGAACAAGTCTGAGCAGTTTGATGTGAAGCCAATCAGTTTAACTAGTGATCCGAGCAGTGGAAGTCAAAGCCGACTAGTTTAACTAGTGAACTAAGCGGTGAAAGTCAAAGCCAACTAGTTTAACTAGTACATAGATCTCAGACTTAGCCAAGTAAGGCTTGCCAGAAGGATGTAAGGGTCTCAAGATAAAAATTTAAAAATTCTCCACCTTAGGTGAAGTGTAGCCACTTAGACTCCATTTGCGAGGAATTATCCATGATTTAGTCAATGAGGGTAAATCAAGAAAAGAGCACTACATTCACCGCTAGGTGACGTCTCCGAGCCTGCTGGAAGATAAAGAATGAATCTTGTAGGAGGGTCAAAGAAAATAAATATGAAAGCTTGTTGACATCATCTAGCATGTGCGTATCAAGACCCAGACGTGCTGCCCAAGATCAGCACGCTGATTCGAACAACATGGAGCAAGCTGATAGCACACCAATGAGACATAGCAAGATCCAAACGCCAAGGCAGTTCCCAGCTTAGCTGGCGATTCTTGCACAAAGAATCTGAATGCTGAGTCCCTACCTTAACTAGCGATGAAGCAACAAACAATCCAAACACCGAGGAGTCCCCAGCTTAGCTGGCGAGCCCCCAGCGTAGCGGACGATGAAGTGACAAACAATCCGAATGTCAAGGAGTCCCTAGCTTAGCTGGCGATAAAACGACAAACAATCCAAACGCTGAGGAGTTCCCAGCTTAGTTGGCGATGAAGCGATGAGTCCCTAGCTTAGCTGGCAATGAAGCGATGAATAATCCAAACGTCGAGGAGTCCCTAGCTTAGTTGGTGATGAAGCGATGAACAATCCAAATGCCGAGGAGTCCCCATCGTAGCTGACGATGAAGTGGTGAACAATCCGACCAGTTGGTTGGTGAAGAATCGAGCATTGAGCAGCCCAACCAACTAGTCAACGGTGAAGTGAGCACCAAGTAGAAGTGAGCGCCAAATAGTCTTACTAGCTGGTTGGTGACAAAGGTCATGAACCTAGCGGTCCGACCAGTTGATCGACGGAGAAAACGACAGCAGAGCTTGCCAGAGACATCGACCTTAGGTGAAGTGTACACACTTAGGCTTCATTGGCGAAGTTAGATGATCATCATCCATGACTTAATCAAAGAGGATGTTAGTATTGATACATATGCTGCAAGGTGCAATGTATACATTGTAGTCCCCGAGCCTGACAGTAGGTGAAGAAGACACCTAGTGTCAGGATCAATGAATATCAACGATTGAGAAAGAAAACAGGAACTTAGCCAACCGTTAAATTTGATACAAGCACCACAAGGTGCAATGTATACATTGTAGTCCCCGAGCCTGATAGTAGGTGAAGAATGCACCTGGTGTCAGGGTCAAATAAGTACAATGATCAATTAATCAGAATAACTACGTCCTAGCTTAGCCGAGCACACAGCTAGCACCTAGCTTAGCTGAAGACCAGTAAGAAGAAAAATAGTACACTCACTGCTAGGTGAAGTGTACACACTAAGTCCCTGAGCCTGCTGTAAGATGGAGTAGCATCTTGTAGGAGGATCAAATAAATAAGTGAAAAGGATGAAATCCCCATGCTTAGCACAGGACATTGGAGTAAAATTTGGAGAGTGTTGAGCACTTAAAAATGGAGTGCTTAGCACTTTACCATTGGAGAAAATTAGAGAGTGCTTAGCACTTAAACCGTGGAGAAAATGGAGAGTGCTTAGCACTATACCGTGGAGAAATTGGAGAGTGCTTAGTACTATATCAGGGCAAAATTAGAGAGTGCTTAGCACTATACCATGGAGAACATAGGAGAGTGCTTGGCACTTGACCGTGGCAAAATTTGGAGAGTGATTAGCACTTGACCGTGGCAAAATTTGTAGAGTGCTTAGCACTTTATTGTTGGAGAAAATTGGAGAGTGCTTGGCACTTAAACCATGGAGAAAATGGAGAGTGCTTAGCACTAAACCATGGAGAAATTGGAGAGTGCTTAGTACTATGCCATGGAGAACATAGGAGAGTGCTTAGCACTTGACCATGGCGAAATTTGGAGAGTGCTTAGCACTTGACCGTGGCAAAATTTGGAGAGTGCTTAGCACTTAACCATGGTGAACATTAGAGAGCATGGAGAGAGCTTAGCACTATACCGAGGAGACATGTGGAGCATTCTATCCCAAGATTCTTGTGCATGCTTAGGAATATGGGCATCACCGAGGAGCCATTGCCGCCCACTCATGATGCAGGGCACTACTGCTCGTGCATGTTTAGGTGCTAAGTTGAGGACAGGCTACTTCTGGATAACACAAATGAAAACGTGACTGGTGGATGGTGATGAAATTGCCTAGCCCTCGAGCTGTTATGGCCTGTCGTCATGACGGCGGTCGCTGTTGTCACAACACTGTTCTTTGCGGTTGTCATCATCATGGCACAGCATGGCTTGCTTATGACTCAGGCGGCTCACTTAGCAGCTCGCTTGGTGGCTCGGGCGGCTCGAGTGGCTATGCGGAGTTGTAGGCAAATTGGTGTAATTAGAGCCTGATGGAGTCAATTTGTGTGGGGAGGTGAAGCCCTTGAGCATGTCTGACTGAAGCGAGGGCGCAGTCCCATTTGAATGGTGATAGTATGCGTCATCTTAAAGATGTTTAGCATGGAGAAAAGTCATTTGGAGAATAATCATGTAGAGAATAGTATGAAGAAATATCATGGTAAAAACTTTATTAAATATTCATATATACGAAGGTACTTATCTTTAGACATAACGTATGATCGGTGGCATATGACATTATCTGGTCGGCGTTGACGAAATTGCTCGGCCCTCGAGTTTTCCAAACTGTCATCATGGCGGCGGTCGCGGTTGTCATGGCGCCATTCTTTCGTGGCAATAATCATTGCGATGCGGCAGGTGGTTAGAGCGAGTAGTCCAAGTGACTTGCCTAGCGGCTCACTTGGTGGCTCAGCCGTCTCACTTAGTGACTCACTTGGAGGCTCGAGCGGCTCGCTTAGCGGCTGGCTTGGCAGTTTGCTTTCAATGTAGTTGAACTCAGCGACGAGAAATCAAGGTCGACACCTATGTAGTCCAACTCGACGATGCGCAACTGATGGTCCTTTTCTCACCCTTGAGCCAAGCTTGCAAGACGGTTGCTGCGTGCAGTCGACAAGGTCCGTGCTATCAGCGTGAGACGACACTGAGCAGTCATGAGTGTAGCCTGCCAAAATAATCACGCACACATATTTAGATATCTAGATGTATATATATCTCATAAGATATTTGATTAAATATTTAAAGATTGACTTAGCTTGATTAATTTGATGGTATCAGATTTGATGACCAAAAGCCTCTGTACGTGTGCATGCGTGAAAGGCACATATACACATACACATACATGCGGAATTTGCATGCATGGACTTGGTTCAATTGTTGATGTGGCCTTTGATCCTTCTGGTGATGATGCACGTAATGACCAGCACCGCTTGCGATGTCTGATCAAGGGTCGCATGGACCCCATCATGTGGCAGCGGTTCCATCGCTAGATTTGTTGAAGACGAAGTGCAAGCACTGCTATACGTCATGATGCTGATCGTCGAGGTCACCTGTTGATCCCGCGACAAGTTGCCTTGAGACGCTGCAGTCCCACGACAGGAAGAGCGCCACCACCAGATATCATCATGGGATGACGCTCGTAGGTTGTCGAAGGTTGTCACTGCGATCTAACAAATTCCCAGGGATGATGTTGATGATCTTGAGGTCCATCTAGTTTGCCACAGGATTAGCATGCACACCTCCTACCTGGCGTGCCACTATCAATGAAATCTTGTTGGTAGTCTACCGAGGGGTATACCCGTGGTAGTAGATGAATCGGTGGATGTGCGTTTGATACGCACCAGATGGTAATAGAGACATAAGACACAATATTTATACAGGTTTAGGTCGTCAGCTTGACATAACACCCTACATCATGTGCTCTGTTATTTTGTATTGATTGTATATCAGATTCGGTATCCCATCTAGGGGACCCCTGCCTCTCCTTATATACTTTGGAGGGGTAGGGTTACAAGAAAAATATCCTATTTGGTATTATACAATAAACCACATCTTCATGCAGTCTTGTGGTGCACGCCTTGATCTTGTGGGCTGAACCACCTTTGGGGTGCGACCCATATCTTATCTTATGGGTACTGGGGGTCATACCCCCACACCTCCCCCTTATAGAAATCTCGTCCCATGATTTGAAAGACCTACCATTTTTCATAGAAAGTTAGATAAACCTCTCGTAGATAATTCTCCCTTTCCCATGTTGCATCCACTTCACTTCCATGATTACTCCACATCATTTTGTGAAACTTGATCACACGGTTTCGAGTTACTCTATCCTTGCTATCTATGATTTGCACCGGCTTCTCTTCATAGGCTAGATCCGATTTTAACTTGATATCTCTAACCTCCACTCTTTCTTCTGGAACACGTAAGCATTTCTTTGATTGGGATACGTGAAAAACGTTGAAGATAGCCCTCATTTCTGGAGGTAACTAGATCTTGTAGGCTACTCTTCCGCTTTTCTCATTGATTGGATATGGACCTACATATCTACGTGCAAGCTTTCTTTTCACACCAAACCATTGTACCTTTTTCATTGGTGACACTTTCAGGTATACATAATCACCTACTTCAAATTCAATGGGTCTTCTTCTCTTGTCTGCATAACTCTTCTTCCTTGATTGAGCGGCTTCAATATGTTGTTGAATGATATGCACCTGCTCTTTAGTCTCTTTGACAAAATCAATACCATAATATCTTCTTTCTCCAGGTTCAACCCAATTCAAAGGAGTTCTACATTTATGGCCATACAAAGCTTCAAAAGGAGCCATCTTAATACTCTCTTAATAACTATTGTTGTAGGAAAACCTAGCTCAAGGTAGCCACTTTTCCCATGAACCCTTTAAAGAGATGACACAAGCTCTCAACATGTCTTCCAATATTTGATTTACACATTCAGTTTGCCCAGAGGTCTGAGGGTGATAGGCAAAACTTCTGACTAAGTTGGTGCCTAACATCTTGTGCAAATGTTCCCAAAAATGAGTAGTGAACTGAGGCCCCCTGTTAGACACAATGTTTCTTGGCACACCATGTAGACGTACTATGTGGGAGAAATATAACTTAGCATACTCATGCGGTCGGTAGTCGGTTTTGACTGGAATGAAATGTGCAGACTCAGTTAGGCAATCCACAATCACCCATATGGAATCAAAATTCTTATGAGTAGGTGGAAGTTCAACAATAAAACCGATTCTAACTTCTTCCCACTTCCAACCTAGAATAGACAATGGTTGGAGCAGTCCAGTAGGCTTCAAATGAATAGCCTTGACTCAGCAACAATTATCACATCTAGCAACATAAGCTGCAATTTCCTTCTTCATTTTGGTCCACCAAAAACAGGTCTTCAAGTCCTGATATATTTTACTACTACCCGGATGAATGGATAGTTTATAAGAGTGAGCCTCACCAAAGATCTGGTTTCTAAGTTCCTTATCCTTTGGCACTACCAATCTATCTTTAAACCATAGAACACCATTGTCATCTATCCTGAAATGCTTAGTCCCTTGCTCTTTTGTCTTTCTTTTGATGTGGAACACACCCTGATCGGTCTTCTGAAGCTCAATGATCTTGCTCTCAAGAGAACAACTGATCATAATATTGTGGAGCACAGTAGGATGTAACAAATTGAAGCCATATTCTAACAAAGAATTACAATGAGACTTTCTACTCAAAGCGTCTGCATCAACATTTGCTTTGCCAGGATGATAATGTACTTCTAAATTGTAATCTTTGATCAATTCTAGCCATCTTCTCTGTCTCATTCAATTTGGGTTGAGTGAACATATACTTAAGACTCTTATGATCTATGTAAATATGACACATTGCCAAGCAAATAGTGTCTCCAAATCTTCAATGCATGGACAACTGCTGCTAATTCTAAGTCATGGGTTGGGTAACTGACTTCATTCTTCTTCAGCTGACATGAGGCATAAGCAATGGCTCGGCCTTCCTGCATAAGAACACATCCCAAACCGGTACCTGAAACATCACAAAACACATCAAAAGGTTTCTCGATATCAGGTTGTGCCAAAATAGGAGCTGAAGTCAACAAAGTTCATAAAGTGTCAAAAATAGCTTCACATTCCGGAGTCCACACAAACTTCTCATCTTTCTGAAGCAATCTTGTCATTGGCTTGGTGATTTTAGAGAAGTCCAGAATAAACCAACGGTAGTAACCTGCTAAACCAAGAAAACTCTGAACTTCGTGAACTAAAGTCGGGGCCTTCCAATCCATAACTTCTTACACCTTAGAGGGGTCTACAAAGATCCCATTTTTAGACAGCACGTGCCCTAGAAAAGGTACCTTCCAAAGCCAAAACTCACACTTGCTAAACTTAATATACAACTTATATTCTCTTAGCCTAGTTAGAACAACTCTTAGGTGCTCTGTGTGATCCTCCTCGTTTTCTGAATAGACTAGAATGTCATCGATAAACACAACCATGAACTTATCCAGCTTGGGCATGAACACCGAATTCATCAGATACATGAAATATGCAGGAGCATTTGTTAGCCCAAAGGACATGACCAAATACTCATATAAGCCATACCTAGTGGAGAAAGCAGTCTTAGGTATATCTTTCGGCCTAAATTTAATTTGATGGTAATCAGATCTCAAATCAATCTTGGAGAACACCTTAGCCCTTGACAACTGATCAAACAAGATATCAATTCGAGGCAAAGGATACTTGTTCTTGACTGTTACAGTATTAAGTGGTTGGTAGTCCACACACATCCGCAAGGATTTGTCTTTCTTCTTCACAAATAAGGTAGGACAACCCCACAGAGATGAGCTAGGTCGAATCAGACCTTTCTCTAAAAGCTCTTGCAATTGAACCTTAAGCTCGGCTAGCTCATTTGGTGGCATTGTATACGACCTCCGAGAGATGGGTGTTGTACCTGGTAATAACTCAATCTTAAACTCTACATTCCTATCGGCTGGCAACTAGGGCAATTCATCTGGAAACACATCTGAAAACTCACATATGACCAGAATATCAAGGAGGGTCATGCTCTGAATAGCACAGGCTAAGTTTTGGAGATGAAAACTCCTAGGAAGTGGCACTAGGAAAGCATTGTTACTCTGGGGTTACCCCAACATGATGGTTCTAGTTGAAGTGTCAATGAGAACTCCATGGCCACTCATCCAATTCATACCCAAGATTACATCTATCCCCAACCCTGGCGATACTACAAGATCTGAGGTATACTCTCAGTTGCTTATTGAGATGCGCACATCTCTAACTATCTGGTTGGTAGAGATATTATTTTTAGCTACACTTATGCAATAACCACCCTTATCTACAGTAACTACCCTCTGATCATGCTTGGATGCAAATGTTTGACTCATAAATGAATGTGAAGCTCCAAAATCAAACAAAACAACTGTGGGGTATTGGTTTACAAGAAATGTACTTACAGTAACAACTTCACCTAAAGGGATCTCTTCTAAGGTGGTATAGTGCACGTGTCCCTATCATGCATTTGGATACCCTACTTCTGGTTGTTGTTCTTCTTGGGATAGGGGAAATTTCTTCCTAATGGCTAGGCTTGTTGTAGTTCTAGCATGGCATGTTGCTAGGTGGAATGCTGGAGCTTCCTTGTCCTATGCTACCCTTTGGTAGGGCAACAGAAAAGGTCTTGCGATACACTTTCTGGGTCTAACTGGTTTGTACCTTCTTCTGAGGTGGTCTATACTTTGGAGCAGGTGGGCGGAACTGAGGTCTTGCTGTAATAGGAGCTTTTGACTGAGATGCACTTGCTTCATAAGCTCTCTTACGACTCTTAGATGCTGAATAGATGTTGTTCTAATTCACCTAAGTTAAAGCATCACTAACAAACTCATTGAAAGTGGCACACTTACTATTAGATAGAGTCTTCATCAACTTTAGACTAAGCCCCATCTTGAAACTAGCAATGTTTTTTGCATCAGTGTCAACAAACTCTGTGGCATACATTGAGATATTGTTGAAGGCATGCAGATACTCGGTTAGGCTCTTGGTACACTATGTCAGCTTCATGAATTTTGTATGCATCATGCTCATAAGACCTGGGGAATATAATGTCCCCTAAATGCAGCCTTAAACTGGTTCTAGGTAATTTGAGCACTCTCAGGCAAAGTGGATTGATGATGACTCCACCAAATGCCTACAGGCCCCTGCAGCTGGTGTGATGCATACTCTATGTTCATGTGCTCTATGACCCTTAAGAGATGAAACTTCTATTCAATTGTATTAAGTCATTCATTTGCCTGCAATGGCTCCTCTGCTTCTTTAAAGATTGGAGGTTTGGTGTCAAGAAAGTACTTAAAATCGCTGAACTGTTAGGTTCAACCCTTGGCATTGGTCCCTTCCCCATCCATGGCCGGCATTCTGCGTAAGACCATGCACCACTTCTCCCATGGAATGTTGGGTTTTCATGAGCTGGGCCATCATCTCTACTGGCGTGGGATGCGGTGGTGGTGGGAGGTCCTTAGTGTCATTGCCATGGGAACCACTACCACCCGCATCATCTCCACCTGCTCCCCTACGAGTGCACATCATCTACAGAATTGCAATCACCAGTAATTATTGATGATGTTAGAAAAATTGTAGAGGAATTATATAATTATGCTAAACTAAATTTACTAGAGAGAATTTACATTCATACAATAAAACAGAGGCATAATAATTCATTTCCACAACACAACATCACCAATTATATTACTTAGCGATCACGCAATGCATTCACGTACATGCCAAATACTTGCCAGCGCACAAACTAGACATTTAGTGAGGTTCAACAATGACATGGATAAAACATGCAAGGTTCCAAGATTACATCAAAGGAGTACATCATGAGATCAAAACCTAAATTACAAGTTCATTACAAAAAGGATCGAAGATATAGAGCTAGCGCATCTAGCTAGGTACTATAGCTAAGCTATGCCTCGGAGTGTTGCTATCGATGTCGGACACATCATCCCCATGGTCGTCCTCAAAAGGCTCGACCTCCTCCTCCTCCTCCTCCTTAGCCTCAGCCTCGGCATCCACCTCCATGCCATCGTTCTCAGTAATCAACACATTGGGATCTTCTTCCACCGCTGGAGCTAGAGGAAGAATTGAGTTCACCATGTTGTTGACATGATGAACATCCAACTAAAGCTCCTCAATCTAGCGTTTGAGTTCCTGCTCTCTGTGATCAAACTCGGTTGCCTGCCTAGTAGCCTGAAAGACAGTCCAGATTCTAGCTACCTCCCTAGCCTCAGCAAGGTGAATGACCTCATCCCTCTTAGCATGAACGTCCTATATCTCTGACCTAGCTACATCTCTTTCTACAACAGCTTTCACCAACTAAACCTGGCGAGCTTCCAAAGCTATAATAGCATTATTGGTTTCCCACTGAGCGTCTCTAGCTACCCTCCGATGCCTGCGCACGTGCCCTATGCTCGCTGGAGCTCTAGCTTGCAGTTGACGTAGCTGTCTTGGCAAGAGTAGAACATCTTTAGGATGGCGAACATAGCGCTCATAGTAGCACTAGAGCTCTCTCCTTGCTCATCATGGTCTCTCACCAGTGCATTGCTGCCCGGCTGCATCCAAGCGGTCACTGACGGATCCACCTGAGGAAAGGTTCTGGCTAGACCGTTGATGAGCTCATCACCAAACACCTGACAGATCTCATTCAGTGCCGGCAAAGCTACCACTTGGCACGTTCCAAAGGAGACTGCCCATTTGACTCAATACTCCAACCTTGCCACTATGGATTGTCTGCACAGGCTGGAATGGTCACCCGCACATCATACCATGGCCGCTTCTTAGCTGCCACTTCCCTCCAGAAAGTAGCGGGGTGGCTCAGCATATCCAACAGAGTTAGCACCCTCCACAGCAAGGTAGGAGTGCCAAACACAGCCAGGAACATGTCACTGCGAGGCGGGGTTCTTGGTGTTACCATCTGTAGCAAAGTGTGCAACTCTTGTGAGAGGATATCAGACGTGAGAAGAAATTTAATGAATGGGGTAAGCAATTATAAGGGAGGGAGGAATGGAAAAATGTAAATGATACATGCACGTTCCGTACGTCCTCATGAATCTTAGAAAAAATTTAAAATTCTAACGACATACACAGTGGCATACATACGTTCTCTCAATATATGTAACTAATCGGGCTACACGTTTCGTTGTTAGTGTACCTGCACAAGAATTTCATTTCAGCCCAACCCAACAATTATATATGCCAAAATGTAAATGTGGACTCGAGATTGCAACTAAATACTTCCATATATATATATACCCATACATATACTTCTATATCAAAACTACCCAAAAGTAAATATATGCTACTCATACATATAAATATGCATCTACAGCCGTATCGAAGCTAACCCACAATTAAATACCTTAGTATATATATGGGACATATATATACTGCAGTACCAAAGCTACCTCTCCCCTTAGACCGCATGCTCACCCTTGCGGTCTTGCCACTCTTACCTTGGGCCTAGAACCAATTGATCCATACATTACCACTCAAGTAATGGCATCCATACAATAGCACGCCCTATGGACGACGAAAGTAAAAACCCCCATGTTAGTACTTATTTAGCCACCTGATAGTCCTTAACTGGGCATAAAGGATATGACCACTAGCACACTCTAAATTTAAAATTCAAATTTTAACACACCAAGTTCAAATAGCGGAAGCAAAATAGTTTGACATCAACATCACACTTAGTTCAAATACATGCTAGTACCATGATCATTTCCAACAAAAGCATAACAGAGAGGATAACTTAGGAGTAACATGCTCCGTGGTTTAGTCCTCATCCACGGCAGGATGAAGGTAGTTCTTATAGTACCCATGATACATCATATCATCTATAATAAGAGAGAATAAACCCTGAGTACGAGAATGTACTCAGCTAGACTTACCCATCGTAAACCAGAAATAATATGATACCAAGAAGTATGCAAGGCTTTATCGGTGGAGTTAGCTTAACAACATTTTGCATAAAGCTTTAGCATCAAATTGAATATCTATTCAATTAAGCATCTCTAAATTAGCACCTATACTAGAGCAATCATGTGATTAAGCTAACAAGCATTAGTAACCATATCCGGTGTATTAATTTGAGCATCCTCATAACCATCAAGTTTCATCAATTAATGCTATGTTGCCACTGCTCAGTCAAGTTCTCACTATCCAGGAGAGATGATGACTTGAATAGATTCCAACCAGCTGGAGAGTTATTCCTAACACAAACCCATACTTCACCTGTCGGGGTCGCGTTAGGTCACCTTTGGTACAACTTAGGTACAGTCATGGGTCCGATCAACGCCTGCACCCTTAGGGATACTACCAGTCCGCCAGGAAGTTCAGGCTTGGCCTGCCCTTGGACTCACGCCACTAGCTCCCCGCACACCCCTACTTCCTCTAGTGTGCGCACTTTCACTTACCAGGTCCTAGCCTAAGTTGAGCTACTCGCCTTCACGGTCGAAACGGCTTATCTGGCCAACGAAATGCTAGGCATGTGTTCATCATGATATGAGGACGTACAATGAATCGGTCCTTAACCGACACAGATGGGGATAAATAGGCACCAAGACTTCCATGCCTTGTTGCTTCTCTATCACAATCCCACCTAGTCTCCTTTTATTCATCAACACATGGTTATTTCTACGATAGCAATTATAGCCAACCGTGACTAGATATCTACCTATATCTTGCTGGGCATAGGAAATCACTCGAGTTCTATCGATCTATGCATGGCTAAGCATATATTCAATCCTAGACCTACATAGGATTCAAGATATATTTATCTGAACAAGGAAAGTATATGTAGCAAGTGGTTCCAATCAACCCCTAGTACTTAATGCATCAACGTAATAGGTCTTAAGTTGATATTTAGAAAACATAGGAGGCTTAGAATACTACAGGGCTTGCCTTTCAGAAACAAGGAAGTTTGGTGATCAAGACACTTAGGAAGATTTTCTACGTTGACTCCTTCTGCTTGAACCTCCTGCTCCTAGGCTGCCTGCTCCTCCTCCTGATGCTCAGGTTCGAACTCAAGTAGCATCACTCCTTTCGGGGAACCTATTGCATGCATATGCACAAATAAGTATCATGAATGCATAAGAGATGAGATGACCTGATGAAGTGTATACGCATGAGCATGGTTATCCACAAGATGTTTGATAAGTTTAACATTCATTGACCAAGTAGATGTATAACTTTCTTCTAGTCGATCTTTACTGAGTAGGTGCATATCTCTTCTATAGTACAAGAAACATACACTCACCAAGTTCTAGTAACCAAAGGTAAAGTTGTTCATCATCAGTAAGAGGCTTAGAACCTATAGCTAACAGCTGATCTCAATTAGCCTAAGCATCTACACAAGCATCATATAAGAAAAACAATTACAATTTGACTTAGTCATTTCTTGGACTGTAAACAACAGCTACTTATTTTGGCCATATCTAGAGTTCTACTCAACCTAATACTATGATCTTGGACTTTATGAAAATCTTATAAAACTGCCTACAACTTTCTTATAGTCATCTCAAGATGATTCAATGGCTATCAGGGTCAAACAAAGTAATTTCCCAAATTTATCTAGAAATTCTAGAGAATATGTATTTCTAGAGACCAACTTCCAACAGTTATAACTCTCAAACCATTTAGCCTATTGTCATTAAAATTTGACACAAGCAAGATAAGTAAGTTATATACAACTTTTTTATTGACAGGATTCATATCAAACATCATTTTACCAATGCAATTTACTTAACAACATAAACTATCCAAAACAGTCACTATAATTGAATTATAGAGCAATTAATATTTTACTGCATACAAACAATCAAATTTGGGCACAACCAATGATAATAACAGTTCATAGACATCATATAAACTTTAGAAAATATAATGGTCAAGCCCAAGTAAATTATTTAAATGCCTTTATTAATTTATTTGGACATTAATGTGAAATAAGGAACATATATCAAAAGTGTATAGTATCTTATGAGAAAATTACAGTAGCCTACATATGACCCCAAAAGTCTACTGTACAAATTTCATGACATTTGGATAAGTATAGTCATCTCTACTAAAATAACAAGTTGCATAGGCTTATTTTAGCAAAAATAGTTTAGTCTAGTGAAAAGTGTCAAACAACATATTTCATATTTTTCTTACTTTCATCCTAGCACCATAACACTGTGTAAAAAATTTCATGATCATAAGTTATGTATTTTTACCCCATTTATTTTCACTAGAAACTAGCAATTAATCAAGGTTAAATAGGAAGACTATATTCCAAATATACCTACAATAGATTTAGCATTTTTCCTAGCTAGAGCATGTGAACACAAGACCAGTAAAATTGGAATGATAATTTTTGCATTTCCCTAGCTCAAGATATGCATTTTACAAGACAGAAACAAATTTAAAAGCACTTATCTAGCTCATTTTAATTCCCTAGAAAAATATCCCAAACAGTAGGTTTCATATTTTTATCAAACAGTACACTTTATAGAGAATCCAACAAAATTTGGATCACTCAATTTGGACACTCTTAGCTCTAGATATAAATTTTTGAAGTTTGCTACAAAATCAGGAATAATAAATAAAGAAAATCAAATTTCAAAGGTCCATAGGTCAACGGGTCCCACCCGTCAGCGACACAGGGGGAGAGGACGACGCTAACCGGCCAGAGCTCAGCCAATGGTAGCGTCTTCACCGTCGTGACCTACACGACATCCCGCGTCGACTGGTGCCCTTGGTTGGCTCAGCGGTTCGCCGGAGCTATCTCACCGGCGAGCATGGCGGCTCGGCGGTGGAGTGCGGTGGTGGACTCGCCGTCTCCGGTGACGACACGGCTAGGTAAGCATGGCTATAGGTTCCATGGGCTCTAGTGGAGCTCTCGAGTTAGGTCTAAGCCACGGACGGAGCGGCGGTAAGGTCTGGCCACGTGCGCGGAGCTGGGCGACGCCCAGTGCACAGCGGTGGTTCTTACCATTCTAGCAAAGGGGCTATCAGGCGACCTGCCTCAAACATAGGCTATGGATCTAGAGCTCAAGGTGACTCAGTAACAGGCACCATAGGGGACTAAGGGTGACCGGTTGGGGTTGGCCACTGCGAGCGCGTGCTTGCGGCCATGGCGGGCGTGCACGGTGCGGATGTGTGTTCCTGTCACTGACGAAGCGGTAGCGGTTAAACGGACGATGGCTCTAGCTTCTAGGAACTACGACAAAGACTAGAGGAGGGAGGGAGAGAGAGCGAAGATGCATGTGTTGTGGCTGGCCATGGGCGAGCTTGTGCTTGGTGGAGCACCGCGGCCATGGCAGCTACAGCGACACGACAATGTGGCCTTACCGGTGCTTGTCTAGTGGCGCTAGCTACTTGGGATGGTGGAGCAGCTCATAGTGGAGCTACATGCAAGGTGGATTTGGTGATGGTGTGGTGGTGGTGATGCTGCTTGGCCGGCGATGATGCGGTGGCGGCGTCGCTACGCTTTGCTCTGCTCTAGAGCCGCACAGCGAGCGAGATGGAGAGGGCGAGAGAGTGAATGAGCGGGTGAGAGCGAGGGCGACCGAGTGCTCCCCTTTGTGGCATGGCAGGGTGGGCCAGCACCGGCATATGGCTGCCACATGGCTCACGTGGCTTGTGCTGGTCGGCCATGATGCATGTGGCAAGGCCTATTTTAGTTCGGATGAAACCACCTAAAACTCGATTTTCTCTCCACCATAACTCCTAATCCGTGGTGAATCAGTGGAAACTATATTAGTGAAAGTTGTAGAGCTATGTGAGATCTCCAACTTTACTTTAGGGAGTAACATCTAATTCATCATGGTTAGCAAGTTACAAAGCTCCAAAGTGGTGCACTTGAAACTGAAGTCAACATTTTGGACTTAGCAAAATTTCTAAGTCTGGAAATAGCATTTTGTTAATTCTTGTGAGACCTATTTGACCATGTTAGCCACTAAATTAGCTCATGACCCTTAAATAAAGTTTGTTCCACATAAGATAAGCTACAACTTTTATTAAGGGTGCACTGTCATGCAAACAAGCTATGCTATAGTTCACCTTTGGTCAAAGTAGGATCATGAAAAATGACATTTTGTGTAAACTAGGACTTAGAAGCAAAATTGGCCCATGTCATGAATACAAACATTGTTCCATTTACCATCTTATACATGTCTAAGATATTTTTGTGACCTCACAACCATCTCTTGTATTGGTCACACATGATCACAAGCATATGCATGTATATAATCAACATCACATGTGATAATATGTAAAGAATAAGATGAAATTCCATATGCTCATGCTCATGAATGCTTCGATGATGCTTGTGCTCATGAAATGTAAGTTCCAAATGCAATGCTTAACCCTAGAGTGTTACAATGCCAATGTACAACGGTGGTTGATTCTGCTGCTCATGAGTGCCCTAGCTCGTTGCATCCCGCTAACGGCAGAGGCATTGTCCAGGGCATGGTTCGATCATCAAGTCTAGTTTCCCCATGCGGCGAGTCTAGACTAGGTAGTAGCCGATGATGGGCATTAACCCATTGGTTCGAGCAATCTCATGATTCGATGCGGCCACCATAGGCCATTCCTCGGGCGAGCTGCCATGAACCACGGGCCTCGGGCTTCCTAGGTGGAAGTCTTGGCCACAACCAGCTATGAGAGAGGGCACTAGTCCCCCTATGCTGGTGAACTCTAGGATGTAGCCCCCGTGGGGAGTTCCAAGAGTATGCCAGCCATGGGTCATGGGACCTAGACCTCTAGCGCGGAGGTCCAGGCCATAGCTGAAGGCGGAAGTGGGCGCTGGCCCTCAAAGGTGGTCAACCACGTGGTTCCCCAAAGGGATGTGAACAGACGAGGCTATTCCCCGAGCGAGTTTGCTGTGAGCCATGGACCTTTGGTTTCCTGGATGGGAGACCTGGCCACGATAGGCAATGAGTGAGGGTACTGGCCCCTCCTAATAGGTGAACTCTAGGATGCAGCCCCCGAGAGGAGTTCCAAGAGTGTGCCCGCCATGGGCCACAGGATCCATATTTCTAGGGTGGAGGTCTGAGCCAGTGGCTGTGGGCGGATGTGGGCGCTGGCCCTTTATCGCCGATGGGCTCGTAGTTTTTGTGGTGGATATGGCCATCGTTGGCCATTTTGCGAGCAAGTCCACCGGTGGTGCGAGGAGCCATCGCTTCCTTAAACAATCAAGAGTGTGCGACTATCCCCTACCTGGTGCGCCAACTATCCGTGTTTCATAAACCGAACTAGTAAACTTATACGATTGTCATGCTGCTCTACAAAGACGATGGTAGCATACATAAGAGACGAGGATTTATACTGGTTCAGGCTAGGGCCCTATGTCTAGTCTCAGAGATGATCGAGTGCGCGTTCCTTGCTTGAATGCTCTGAAGTTCTTACAATAGGGGGTGCAAGAATGGTGGAAGAGGTAGGAGAACCAAAGCTAGGCGATGGGCTACCCGAAGCGATGCTTCAGGAGCCCTACTATGATGGAGAATGAGTGAATGAGTAGGGGACTCATAATGTCTGGAAAGTGTGCCCTGGCTGCCCTTATATAGAGTTCGGGGCCAGGGTGCATACAAAGTAGGAGGTTCTCCTAATCAAAGGGTCATGAGCCTAAGGGAGGTCCTAGCTTACTTGGCTTGCAAGCTACAGCCATCTTGTGGAGCACATCTAGGCATGGCTACCGTCATTGCTTTGTGGCCGCGTCATAGCAGGGTGTGGCATGGTGCCTACTGTGTCGGCCGTGGCAGTACTGTAGGCACGGTGGTAGTTCGCCAACTGTCTTGTGTGATGTGATCTCCGCTGTGGTCTTTGTCCTTGTCTCCTGGTTTCCTAGGGTGCGATACATGAATTGGTAGCCGCCTAAAGGTCATCGATCACCTAGTCGTCGCTGAGGGGCTAAGGGCCACAATCCCGATCGTCGAGGTTGTGGCTCTCGTTGGTCCGGGTGGCCTTTAAGTCAAGGCCCCCGTCGTGAATCCCATCCCATAGTGGGTGAGATCATACATGCATCTTGTTGGGCCGTATCTAGCTGGTGGTTGTCATGCCTGTCGTCACCACCTCAGGGCGGTGTTGTCTTGTCTGACCTTTGTGGCGTAGGGCTAGCATCTGATCGGACCAAGGTGACTATTGTCCTCTCGGTCCTTATGGGGTCAGTGAGGCATGACGGCCCTTGCTAGAGTAGGTGTACTTAGCGAGGCTCGGCCTCTCCCCATCCCTTTCAGGGGTCATGACAAGGGTGAGGTCAGTGCGCTTTTCGTGCGCTGTGTGGCTAAGGCAGGATGATGAGGCCGTGGCCGACCCTAGCCCTAGCGTCTGGCCTGGCTTCCTCGGCTCGGCTAGGTCTCGGTCATTCAGGCCTTCGCTAGCTAGCGTATTACGGGCCATATGGTCTGCTAACTAATCGGTGCCCTGAGACCCTCCGGGGTTATAGCCCCTGATAGAAAACATTTTAAGAAGCCAGTGAGAAGATCTAGATCAGGAGCAATGAGGAGGGCTAAAGTCTTCATAGTGCGCATCACATTGGGTAGGCTAATAATAGGCACATTTTTTGAAATAAGGTATGAACATAAACCATATGGTCTGGCGAGGGGCGACAATATACAGACATGGAAATGCATTGGGCTAAGTGAACGATGTAGCGGTACCTTCGAAAAGCATGGTTCCAAGCTAAAATATGGGGATGTCTTCATGTAGAGAGCCCAATGTCTTCAGTTTGGTTATGAATAACCTAGATCACCAGGCCATAAGTTGGAGGCAATGGGATAAGTGTTTCTAGGAGAGGGGCGTCCTCAACGATTAGCTCTTCTAGCTTTACCTCAAAGCCTTCCACACCATCCGACACACCAGCTCCGAAGGGTCGGGGAGCTGATCTGTAGATGGTGGCAACCGACATTACCATCTAGAACTAAGCTCTCTTAGGATAGCGCATCCAGATTCCAGATAGGACGGCATGGAGAGCAGTCCTAGATATGTGGACCTTGGCAAGTGTGAGGTGCTTGAGGTTTGGGAAATTTAGACTGCGATTTGGGAGTGTGAGCTGGTTGAGGTATGGGAAAATGAAATTGCAATATGGAAATGCAATCCCCTTGCATAAGTGTAGGGCACAGACTGAAGGCAAAAGATGGAGCACAGACTGTGGAAGTACACTGTATGAACAAATCTCCAACTCCGGGAAGTCGTTGATCCTGGGGGATTGCATCAATATGTCGACCAAATGGAAGTCGTTGCCCCATAGGTGATAGGTGATGTTAGGGACATGGGCTACTATTAGTAACAGATGTTGTGTTTTGGACTTGGGCCTGCGTGCCTCTTACTGCTTGGGCTTGGCTCGTGTAAGGAATAGTATATCTACCTCGTCTGTGGAGAGAGAGGGTATCAAGAATATTGTAATCAAACACCTATCCTAATCCTGTTATCGCTATCTTCCTTCGTGCACTGTTCATCTTCTCCTTTGATCCCTTTGCTGTCTATTGCTGTTCAACTCCGATTCCTCTGATTTGTTCCCTATTCTCTGCAATCTAGTTCTAGGTTGCTAAGAGGTGAGTGAGAAGCGACGGAGAGGGCCCTTGTGCGTGCTCAAGAGGCTGCAGATGCACGGAATGTGCGCATCCTTTCTGAGGTTCTCGTAACTGATATAGGCCTCGAGGTTGAGAGGCGCGGTGCGCCAAAGGGGTCGCCACCTGGCGAGAGAGGATCTGGGTGCGGGCTCCGTCCTTGGTCGGGAGGAGGGTGATGATGTTGTCAAGAATCTCGTCGGGGAGGCGGCTAATAAGATCCGGGCCCCGGGGCGGCACTGGCAGTTCTTGGCCATGGCGCCGTCCCTCCTCCAGCCTCCTCTTCTTCCTCTTGGCTCTTGCATCCATAGTGGCACCACGCGTCCACTGTAGCAAAAGGAGCACTGGGTGGAACCGTGCAAAGCATGATCAGAAATTTCAGTAGAGAAATCGAAATAACCTAGTTGCTCCGAAACCCTAACCAAAACCCCCAACAGGCGCCACCGTCGTGCTCCGGGTATTTACCTCCAAGATGACCATCCACCCGCCCGCTAGGGGGCTTTTTGGAATTCAACCATTATGGGAAGTGGGCTTCGTCAAAATGTCATCCTGCAATGGGGCTTCGCCGGATCGCCATTATGAAACATGGCCACCATGTCAAAATGCCATTGAAGAGCTTTGGGACTCTTTTCTTCCTCTTCTGCCCCTGCCCCTTTCCTTTTTGTTTCACAGGATGTTGCTCGGACGGAACGGGGGCGTCACAAAATGGAACGGGCGCTCTTCTTCATCTAGCACTCATCTTCTCTGAGCACGGAGAGCTACCCACACCCACCCGCCTCCCCTTGCCCCCACGCCGAGCACCCCCACGCCTAGCATCACCCGCCTGCCCTGCACACCATGGCTGGCCCCTACTCACCTTGGCGGCATGACTGCAATGCCTCCCCGTCGTCGTCCCCCACGCCGGCCATGGAGTACAACACGACGGCTCCTGTTGCTCGGCCTCCCACGATGAACAAGCATGAAGAAATGAAGAACAACAGGTGCTGCCTACCTACTGCACGTGAGTGATCGGGGCTGCTAGCCAAGGACAAGCAGCGCACTGCTGGCCCTGTTGTTCGACCCTATGTACAAGCAGAAGAACAGGAGACCGATGCCTTCAAGAATAGAAAAAGGGCGACAACAAAATCGACGAAATCTGACTCAAAACTCCATCATTCACTCCCAAATTTTGCGAGAAATTCAACTACCTACGAACTCATCCCCAACAAATCATCTCTTGGGATTAACCCAAACTCCGGAAAATCTAGAACAGGAAATCGGCGCGAGAGGATCTAGGTGCGGGCACCATCCTTGGTCGGGAGGAGGGTGATGATGCTGCCAAGAATCTCGTTGGGGAGGTGGCTGATCAGGTCCAGGCCCTGGGCGTTCTTGGATGTTCTTGGTCATGGCGTCGTCCTGTCTCCAGCCTCCTCTTCTTCCTCTTGGCTCTTGCATCCATAGCGGCACCACCGCACCACGCGTCCACTACAGCAAACAGAGCACTGGGTGGAACCGTGCAAAGCATGATTAGAAATTTCATAGAGAAATCGATAATACCCGAGGTTTTAAATAGCTGCCTAAGCCATTTAGCTTTCTCTATCCAAAAACAGGCTATAGCCTGCTATAGCGGGCTATAGCGGCAGCTAAGGGCTAACTTGGACATGAAAAAACTTAGCTAAATCCTTCTCAAACAGCTATAGCTGGAGGTAGTGGAGGCTATAGCCGGAGATTTAAAACCTTGATAATACTTAGTTGCTTCGAAACCCTAACCAAAACCCCCTTACAAGCCCCTATCGTGCTCTGAGTATTTACCTCCAAGATGACCATCCGCCCGCTAGGAGCGGTGCCCTATCTACGTGACCCTCTAATCCTTGCCGACTCGCGCGTTACGTAGCCACTTAGCGCTGAGGCTGAGGGGAGGAGAAATTTTAATATTTAACTCTGAATTCGCAAGCCTATCAGTATTTGACATCAAATTCGCAAGCCTTTCAATATTTAACCCTGCGCACGCGAATTGTTTCACTTCGAGGGATTTCTGAGATTTTCTCTCCTTTCCTATTTCTAAATATCTCTTGTCACTGTTCAGCACATGGGAAATGACCGAACTACCCCTCCCTCTTTATCCTTTCTATCCTGGAGCCCATACTTAGCTAGTTCGCATCCTTCTACGTCGGGAGTCGCACGGACAACAGGAAAGGACCTCCCAATATCTGATCTTGCTATGGAGAAAGGACTAGTGAGCAGGGTTAAATATTGAAAAGCTTGTGAATTCGCTTGCAGAGAAAGGACTAGTGAGCAGGGTTAGACACGATGGGAAAGGACCTTCCAATTCACGTGCACAGGGTTAAATATTGAAAGGCTTACGAATTCGATGTCAAATACAGAGAGGCTTGTGAATTCATGGTTAAATATTGAAATTTCTCCGAGTGAAGATAACTAGTGAGAGAAAGAAAGAGTGAGGAAGGGGAAGAGACTAGAAAACCCCAGCGACAGTGATGACACGGCGCTGCTGCGGCCATCGAAGATGAACGGGCCCCGCATGCGCGGAGTAAAAAAGAAGAGCCCCCGAAACAGGGAAAGTCAAAGCGTCGTTTACTCCCATCCCAATTTAATTTCCTTTCCCAAGTCAGGATTTTTTTTATTTTGATAACGAGCGATTGTATACATAAGTTTAAAAAAAGAATAATTTACATGGAGTAAGGCTCCCAGGATATCTGAAAGAAAGAAGGGCTAAAGGGGCATGTGCCGACTTTTAAAAAAAATCATGCGCCGAGTTGGAATAGTAGAAACCGAAAGAAGAACAGAAGAAAATCTTGCACTAGTGGCAAGGCTATGAGCTTTTACATTATCAGTTCTATTGATCTTGAGCACCTGATGCAATTATTTGGTTTTGAAACCTGAAATATATGTAGTGAAGAGTTTAAAGTTCTAGGGTTCAGCACCCCTGGAGCTTTCTCCTAGGATATTGACCATCGTCTCATTGTCTGAGAAGAAGGCTGCTTCATGCAGACTGAGAAGATTGGAAATTCTTGCAGCCATCACTAGTGCTCCAGCTTCTGCCATCAACACCGAGGATACATGTTGGATTTGTGCCACCACATAAAGATTACGACTTTGTGTTGGGGAGAAGATAAACACTCCAATTCCTCCTGTTTTTGGCTTGATTTGGTTCGGTTTACAGACTGATGGTAGCATCGGCATAGCACCTGGGGCCTGAAATAAGGGCTGGGATGGAGATTTGGACTGAACATCTGAGATCCATCGCCTGTTGATGCTTCATGATTGTCTGTTGGTCATCTGTGTGTGTGTGTGTGTGTGTGTATATATATATATATATATATATATGAGTAGACAATGTTAGATAATCTTCTGCATCTCTTGTGTGAATACACAGTAGGGGAACGCGGCGCTGAAAAGAGCTCCCTGCTATTGCACTGTAGTAGCTGCAGGGTAGGCGCCGAATGGCTCACCTGCTGCCCTATAGCCACAGCGGGGGCAAGCACCAAAGTCAGCCCTGCTATGACATCTAGTAACTATAGCTGCATGGCAGCTGTACTAGGAATAGATGGATAGAGTTGTATATATAGTTTGCCACTGCAACTCAGTAAAGACAGAGTTTAGATTTGCCATCTCCTATACAGAGCTCCGGCCAACACTGGTGTCTCTGTTGTGTGTGTGCTCTGTTCTCCCTCCCTTCTTCTACCTCTAGTCCATAGTGTGTGGGCGGCAACGACAGTTCGTGGTTGGCATCGCTAGTGTGTGCTCAGCAACACAGAGCGAGTGGTCAGATATCTCCGTACCAGAGATCGAGGGGCCAACAAGTGGTATCGGAGCTCCGTACAAGCGCTGTCGTCGGACTAACCGCTGGCGATGACGGACGGTTCGAAGATGGGCGAAAGCAGTGGCACTGTTGTGGCTGCCCAGCCACGACAGGAGGTCGTTGTTCGCACGGCGCGGGAGGTCAGCGGCACCAGTTGGCCGACGCTGACTCGCACCAACTATGGAGAGTGGTCGGTGACCATTAAGGTCAAACTCAGAGCCCAACGGCTCTAGAATGTTGTTGACAAGGGCACCAAAAATGAAGAAGATGACATGTCAGCGTTGCAGGCTATCCTTGCTGTTGTACCAGCGGAGTACAGGGAGCCGTTGGGGGCAAAAAGCTCTGCTAAGGAGGCGTGAGAGGCTATTGTGGCGATGCGCATTGGTTCCGACAGCGCAAAGAAGGCGACAGCCCAGCTTCTGAAGCAGGAGTACGCCAACCTCAAGTTTAAGGATGGTGAATCGGTGGAGGACTTCTCCCTTCGCTTGTAGATGCTCATCAGTAAGCTGAAGAGCCATGGCGTCACCATCGACGAAGAGGAGTCGGTTTCCATGTACCTCCACTCCATGCTGGCAAAGTACATCCAGATCGCTCTCTCCATAGAGACGATGCTGGACTTGTCCACCATCACCATTGAGGATGTGACAGGCCACCTACGGACGGTGCATGAGCGCCTGGAGCAGGCGATAGCAATGAAGGACAGTGGCAAACTACTGCTGATAGAAGAGGAGTGGGCTGCTCGGAGGAACTCCGGGGTAGCCTCCTCCAACCATGGTGGCGATGGCAAGCGCCGTGGCAAGGCTTCTTCGAAGAAGAAGAAGCAGGTCGACCCCAACGCCTACCGGCACTAGTGGGAAGACGAGCCATTGGGCATGGGAGTGCCCAAATCGCAAGCAGGAGAAGAAGGCTGAGGCTCATCTGGCGCAAGCTGATGATGTTGATGAAGCCACTATCCTAATGGTGATGTTCTGTGCACTACACGACATTGAGGCTGGGGAGAAGGAAAAGGTGACGATGGTGGAAGGACCTGGAAAGGCCCTGAAAGTTGTCAACCTCGATGAACCGTGCACCCAAGTCCACCTCAGACGTGTGGGTGGTGAGCAGGAGCAGCGGTGGTATCTAGACTCTAGTGCCAGCAACCACATGACGGGCTCCAAGGTAGCCTTCTTCGAGCTCGACGATGATGTTACCAGGTACG
Source organism: Miscanthus floridulus (assembly GCF_019320115.1). Lineage (NCBI taxonomy): Eukaryota > Viridiplantae > Streptophyta > Magnoliopsida > Poales > Poaceae > Miscanthus > Miscanthus floridulus. The sequence goes on from NC_089583.1 coordinate 34,755,042, forward strand.
GTGAAGTTTGGTGACGGCTCAAGGGTGGCAATCCAAGGGCGCGGCACCATCATCTTCAGGTGCAAGAACGGTGAGCACCGCACACTAACGGATGCATATTACATCTCATAGTTGCATTCAAGCATCATCAGCAATGGCCAGCTAGATGAGCGCGGTAGCAAGGCACTGATTAAGGATGGAGTCCTTAGGATTAGGGACTAGGAACATCGACTTCTTGCCAAGGTGAAGAGGTCCCAGAACCGGTTGTACCTGCTCGACCTGAAGGTAGAGCAGCCGATGTGCCTGGCGGCAAGGCACACAGAGGAACCATTGCTATGGCATGCCTGGTTCGGACATCTCAGCTTTGACACGCTTGGTCGTCTAGGGAAGATGGTCCGAGGGCTACCCCACATTGAGCACGGAGGTGAGCTATGTGACAGCAGCCTAGCCGAGAAGCAGAGGAGGTTGTCATTCCCAAAGGTGGACAAGTATCACATGATGGACGCTCTTGAGCTTGTCCACGACGACCTCTGTGGGCCAATCACGCCAGCCACAAATGGTGGTTGGCAATACTTCCTCTGACTCGTGGATGATTGCAGTCGCTACATATGGCTGCAACTCCTGACGAGCAAGGACGAAGCGGCGGGGGCAATCAAGAAGTTCAAGATACGCACGGAGGCTGAGAGCGACATGAAGCTCCAGTGTACTGAGGACTGATCATGGTGGCAAATTCACTTCGGTGGTGTTCGTTGCGTACTATGTGGATCAGGGTGTGGTACAACACCACACCGCACCATACTCACCATAGCAGAATGGTGTGGTGGAGCGACAGAACCAGATGGTGGTTGGCATGGCTCGATCTATGATGAAGGCCAAAGGCATGCCGGCAAGGTTCTAGGGTGGGGCGGTGACCACGGCGGTGTTCATCCTCAACCGCGCTCCCACCAAGGCCCTGAAAGGCAAGACACCGTTCGAGGCTTGGCATGGACGCAAGTCGAGTGTGTCCTTCCTCCGGACATTCGGCTGCATCGGCCATGTCAGGAAGACGAAGCTAGTCCTGACCAAGCTGGAGGACTAGAGTACACCGATGGTGTTCCTGGGCTATGCGGATGGTACCAAGGCATACCGGCTCTATGACCCATGTGGAAATAAGGTGCTTATCTCACACGACATCGTGTTCAACGAGAAGGCGGCCTAGGACTAGAACAGTTCGAGCATGGGGGAAGTTGGTGGCTTCACCAACACCTTCATTGTCGAGCACTTGATCATCCATGGTGGTGGAGACGCTGGGGAAGAGGTGCCAAGCACTCCAGCGATAGAGCTGAGCACTTGCTGAGGAGGTGCTAAGCACTCCGGGAGGGGTGCCGAGCACTCCAGGAGTGGAGCCGGGAGGTCCTGTAGTGGTGGTGACCACTCCTTGATAGGTGCTAAACACTCCCATAGCAGAGCTGAGGGGTCTTGCAGTGGTGCCAACCACTACAAGATGGATGCCGAGCACTCTGGGAGGGGTGCAGACCACTCTAGGAGTGGTGACGAGCAGTCTAGGAATAGTGCCAAGCACTACAATCGAGGTGCCAAGCACTCTAGCTGTTGTGCCAAGCACTCTAGCAGAACAGGGAACTCCATCGACTCTGATCGAGATCGTTGCACCTCTAATTGACATCACTGAGTTCATGGATGCCTTCCACGAAGGTGAGAAGGTGTGGTTCCATAGGCTGGATGACATCATCGGCGGCATAGGGCCCTTAGGACTGGCAGGTAGGTGGCTCAATGACCAAGAGCTACTTCTTGTCAGTGTAGAGGAACCACCCATGTTCGCGCTGGCCGAGAGCGATGGAAACTGGTGATGGATGATGCTAGAGGAGATGAAGGTGATCGAGGAAAAAGAGACTTGGGAGCTCATCGATCCACCTCCAGGATGCCGTTCGATCGGCCTGAAGTGGGTGTATAAGGTCAAGCAGGATGAGCATGGAACCATTGTCAAGCACAAGGTGCACCTCATCGCCTGAGGCTTTGTTCAGCGTGAGGGCATCGACTTCATGGAAGTCTTTGCGCCAGTAGCACGCATGGAGTCTGTCCATTTGCTACTAGCCTTGGCAGAAGCAAAGGATTGGCACGTCCATCATATGGACATAAAATTGGCCTTCCTCAACGATGAGCTGGCGGAGACGGTCTTTGTCAGGCAACCTCTAGGTTTCACCATCAAGGGAGCGGAGCACAGGGTGCTCTGACTGCGCAAGGCGCTCTACAGGCTGCGGCAGGCCCCACGAGCATGGAACACCAAGCTTGACGCCATGCTGGGCGAGTTTGGGTTCACAAGGTGCACAACCGAGCATGCGCTCTACACACGGCGATAGGGGAAGAAAGAGCTCATCGTCGACGTGTATGTGGATGACTTGATCGTCATCGGCACATGTGCAGAGGACATCGACAGCTTCAAGCGTGAGATGGTGGCTCGTTTTCGAATGAGCGATCTCAGCGCACTCTCCTACTATCTTTCTTGGCATCGAGATGAGATAGGAGAAGGAGGCACTCATGCTCGGTCAGAGTGCGTACGCCTCGAAAGCTATTGGAGCAGAGCGACATGGCTGAGTGCAAACCGTGCATGACTCCGATGGAGGAGCGGCTGAAGCTGACGAAGGACAGTACTGCAGCAAAAGTAGATGCAACACTCTATCGGAGCATCATCAGGCGGTCTACGCTATCTAGTCCACATGAGGCCGAATATTGCGTTCGCTGTGGGCTACGTCAGTCGCTTCATGGAAGATCCCAGAGAGTATCACTGGGCTGTGGTGAAGCGGCTACTGCGCTACATCAAGGGGACGGTGGATCAAGGAGTCATCTTCCCCAAAACCAGCGGGAATAGGCTGTAGCTTACTGTGTTCAGCGATGCAGACATGGCGGGGGCATCGACGGATGGCGGAGCACCTCTGGCATGCTCGTCTTCCTTGGGTTAGCTCTAATTTCATGGCTGTCGCTGAAATAGAAGGTGGTGGCACTATCTACGTGCGAGGCAAAGTACATAGCGGCGGCCACAGCGGCGTGCCAAGTTGTGTGGCTGTGTCGGCTACTGGGAGAGCTGACCAGTGTGGAAGCTCACCCACCAGCACTGATGGTGGATAACTAGCCCGCCATCGCCCTCGCAAAGAATCTGGTTCTCCACGATAGGAGCAAACACATTGACGTCAAGTTCCACTTCCTCAGGGACTGTGTCAATGGAGGGCAGATCAGTCATCGAGTTTGTCGAAACTGGTTGGCAACTTGCGGACGTCCTCACCAAGCCGCTCGGCCGTCTTCGACTCACGGAGCTGAAGAAGATGATCGGCATGGAGGGGGTTCAAGGGTAGTAGAAGGATTATGGGAAGAATTGTTAGATAATCTTATGCATCCCTTGTGTGAATGCACAGCAGGGGAAGGCAGCATTGAAAAGGGCTCCCTATTGTTGCACTGTAGCAGCTGCAGGGGTAGGCGGCGAACGGCTCACCTACCGCACTGTAGCCACAATAGGGGCAGGCACCAAAGTCAGTCCTGCTGTCACATCTAATAACTGTAGCCTCCTGGCAGCTGTACTAGGACTAAATGGATAGACTTGTATATATAGTTTGCCACTGCAACTCAGTAAAGACAGAGTTCAGATTTGCCATCTCCTATACAGAGCTCCGACCAACGCTGGTGTCTCTGCTGTCTGTGTGCTCTGTTCTCCCTCCTTTTTTCTACCTTTAGCCATAGTGTGTGGTCGGCAATGACAGTTCGTGGTCGGTATCGCTAGTGTGTGCTCGGCAACACAGAGCGAGTGGTTGGATATCTCCGTACCGAAGATCGAGAGGCCAACAGACAATACCCCACATATTGTTGTGGGAATTTTGTAGCTTTGTATAGGAGGAGGACTTGTAGAGTGAGAAATAATGAAACTATAAAACAAAATATGCACATGTTTATTTACGGTCTATGTATGGGATTCCGAGCATCCGTGTCGACCTTAGGCTGTTCCATTGGCCATTGGTGCAGCATCCTGAGCCACCTGCTTAGCTGCACTTCTCACAGCGTTGTTGTTGTACCAGCTACTGCAAATTCTACTGTACTAGTAGCAAAAGGTAGAGTATTGCACAGGAAGCAGCTATGTTTCAACCAGACTCTGGCGAACCTACAGAGCAGCTATCTGTTCATGGAAGGGTTCCTCTAGGGACTTAGATCCTGATCATATAGTATATACCTAAGCAGTGATCATGACAGCAGCCGGGCCAGGAAGGATTCAATTGGGCTCTTCAACTTAGACTTTGGGTGAAAATTGACCTTTAAGGGCTACTTTGGCAGCAGACACTACTGCAAAAAAAAACTTTACCGAGACGTTTGGCAAAGGGGTTTGGAGGCAATGGGCATTTAAACCGCCTCTAATGCCTAGTATTAACCGAGGTGGTCACAATTAACCGCCTCAAAATCTATTTACGAAGGCAGTTAAAAAAATAACCGCCTCATAAAATTTATTAACCGAGGTGGGCATTATAAGAGGCCCGCCTCGAAAAATCAGGTCATTTTGAGGAGGCTTAGCAAAAGCCCATACCAATCCACCTATCAGGCCTATATATACAAGGAGTTAGGGTTTCACTCAATCATTTCTCCCTCCCTCAGCCGTCTCTCCCTTTCTCCCTCACCCGATCCATCTCTCTTCCACTCTCTCCCTCACCTGATATAAGGAGTTAGGGCAGCACGGGCATGGGCGGCTGGCCAGGGCAGGGCACGCTCAGGCGCCCGACCAAGGTGGTGTGGATCTCATGCCCTGTGGCGGCGGCATGGATCTTGTGCCGGCTCCCTCTCCCGCACTGGCGACCCTCTCCTCTTCCTCTCCTAGATTTGGTGACCGTGGATGGGCTGCATGAGCTGCGCAGAGGAGCACCGACATGGGGCGTCGGTGTGGAGCCCCGGCGTGGCCGCAGCGGATCCAGTGTGGGTGCAGTGGATCCAGCGCCTCCGACCGGCGTCTTCGGCCAGGACGCAGCGGATCCGGCATGAGTGTAGTGGATCCGGCGTCTCCTACCTGTGTCTCCGGCGAGGACGCAGCGGATCCGGCGTGGGTGCAATGGATCCGATGTCTCCGGCCAGGACGCAGCAGATCCAGCATGGGTGCAGTGGATTCGGCGTCTCCTACCTGTGTCTCCGGCGAGGACATAGTGGATCCGGCGTCTCCGGCAAGGATGCAGCTGATCTGGTGGTGGGTGGCTGGATCCCGGTGCTGCACACGGTCCAGCCAGGATGCTCGCACCGGTGAGCAGCTGCGGCGGCAGCGGTGGGTGGATGGGCTCGGTGGGCCTGTAGATGGGCTCGCTGGGCTTATCCGCGGGTTTCTTTACTTTTTATTTGATTTACCGAGGCGGACATTTTAACTGTCTCGGTAAAGATTTATTTACCATGACCTTTTGACCGAGGCAGTTGTGATGCCCGCCTCGGTAAATCCTTTTTGCCTGCTTTGGAAAAAGTTTACAGTAGTAGTGAGAGGAGAATTTTCCCTGGGAAGATAGCCCCACGGAGTGGAAAATTTTGAATTTATGATTCCCGCCTCTTCCCAGGGCAAACAACCACGCGTGGGGGCGTTTTCGTGTTGCCGTTGGGCAACAAGTTGTCTGGCACATGGAAAATAGGACATCATACATGTCCTTGCAGTCTTGCAGCCAAAGTATGTGTTAGAAAATTGAACTGAGAATACACATAATTTTTTTTAACCAGGAATACTTCTGCCAAAGTACATCAACAAAATTGAAGCAATGTCTTAGAAAATCAAGAAAAATCACAATTTTCTGAATAATATAAGGAAATCACCACAGATCAATGCCAACCATAACATTTTCATGAACATAATGCATGGAAAATCACAAGACCAAAATTATTTGACATAGTCCAATACATAGAAAATTTAATTCAAGTGGCAAATTCAACCTAGCTAATCCATTCGTCACCCAATCATAGATCATCTCCATGCAGATATCCAAGACATAAATCAAAAAATAAATTATGGTTTAATTCCTTTTCATAAGCTTCTCATAGGCACTGTAGGTGCATTTTTCTTCTGAAATCATAAATTGCTTCCACCAAGAGCTCTGCAAGTAAACACAAGGAAAAGATTAGCAGCTAGAGACATACCTAAAGTAAACTAATCAAAGTTTTAGAAACTAGAAATCAAAGTTTACTAGAGAGCTACTCTGTTGTTGCTATTACTAAAAATTGAAGTTTCAGAAACTACACACAACTCTGGTTTCAGAAACAGCACTGAACATCACCTCTAGGAAATTTCCAAAAACGAATCAAATCAAAACCGAAAGAGCTTGCTCTACTCAGCAAACAAACAAAAGCATCATGTGAAAAAATAGACATCATAGTAGCATGTAAAAAAATAGTCTCATGCAAAAATAAAACTGCATTTTATCTTAGCCGTGAATCAAGCGTGGCAACAACAAGCAACCATACCAGCACTCAGTACCTCACATCCATACATGTCCATCTAGCTTAATAGATAGTATCTCAACAGTGCATAGCAGACTGTTTCCCTTCAGGTTATAGCATGTTTGCATATGTTTTACTGCAACTGTTTCATGGTTTGCTCTTTATGTCAGGCTCAAGTCAAACAAGCTGCTTATACATGAAGCTCGTACATAGCGATCAGAAAATTAAATTGTTATTCCTAACTAGAGGATAGATTTACAATTATTTTAGTGACTCTTGTTTCCTTAATCCTTATCTTAAGAAATTTAGGCTGTCTATAAGGCCTTAAAGTCTGTAATTTAGAACAAGCTTGTATGCGATTAGTTGGTTAGATCTCAGTTATTGCCATATAGGCTTAGCAGAATTATTGAAACATTGAAGTAATAAAGGAATTGTACATAGTGTAATAGCCGAACTTAGCAAAATTAGTTGGTTTGTGGATGCACAGGGCTTAGGTGGCCCCAAGGCTACCTACATTTGAGATACTAATTAGCCAAGAATGAGGTTGTGAGAAGAGAAGAGGGAGAAACCTTAGCTAGAGCAGGGAGATCCGGGTGGAGGTCTTAAGAGGTGCTGTCGTGTAGCCGGCGGCGTCGATGATGCTCATAGGTGGCACAAGGGTAGCGGTAGCAGCGTCCTGGCTCATGGATCGGTAGCTCCAAGATCTACTAGAAGCAATGGAGATGGGGGTCAAATCCTAGTGGGTCGAGAAACTACTACAAGGAAGGAGATGAGGTGCATTGACCATCAAGACGGATGGCAATGACGGTGGAGATGGCTAAAAGCCCTAGTTTGGTTTTGGATAATTGTTGAAACCTATGTACTAACCTTTGTCATGAGTTGTGATATGAGTTAGGTTGGTACAATCCAAGTGAGGAGCATGGTGGCACTCAAGTGATGGTGATGATCACATGAATTGATGAGATGACCACATGTTACGATGATCAAGTGCTCAACTTGAAAAAGAAGAAAGAGAAAAACAAAACCCTATGAAGATCTAGGCAAAGGTACAAATAGGGGTTTTGTTTCGGTGATCAAGACACTATAGAGAGTGTGATCACGTTTAGGATAGATGGTCGTACTATTAAGAGAGGATCTCAACTAGACAATTAGGTCATCTAGTGCCACTAGGTGTTGGACTTCATGCATTGCATTTAGGCCTAGTGCACATCGGAGAGCAAGCGAAAAATATTGATTGAAAATGTTTTTGAGAAATGCTAACTTGGCTCTAACATGTTTTGAGAAAATACTTTGAGAGTTAGCATTGCTTGCGGGAAGTAGCTCGAGTTGCCATGGTTCGAATCACGAAAAAGTTTGCAACTCGGAGAGCTAGTGGAGGTGCTGGGTTGCACTGCCACCGCCTGTCTGATGCAGCGCCACCCCTGTGGTGGTGCCCACCAGGACATTGCCGAGAGCAGCAGGTTTAGGGAAGTCACCGGACATACTAGTGTACACTGCCTCGGGCACGATGGTGCACCGCCACTGGATGTCCAGTGCCACCGCCATTTTTCTCTGGAGACGGGTGCAAGCGAAGGGGGGCACCGCCATGCGTGTGGCTGTGCACCACCCTATTTTTCTAGAGAGGGTCATTTTCAGGGACTTGGCTAGGATGGTCACTGCCACCCCTAGGGCTGGTACCACCGCCATGCCATATCCGGTGACCAACGGCTAGTTTTATAGCCATTAGGAAGTGACCGTTGGGGCACCACCACCCTTGGGACGATGGCACACTGCTGTGTTCGGTGCCACCGTGTAGACAGCTCCAAGGGGTACAACGGCTCTATTTGCTTGTGTGGCTATAAATAGATGGTGTGGCCAGCCTTGGCCACTCTCTTGGCACTTCATACACTTGTGCACACCATTTGGGAGCTGAGCAAACACAATCCACTCACTTGCACACTTGATTTCATCATTTGAGTGAGATTGGTGAGACTCTAGTGCATTGCATTGAGTTGCATCGTCTTGTGGCACTAGTTGGGTGATTTGGGCTAGTTGTGAGCTTGTTACTCTTGGTGTTTGTCGACACCTAGATGGCCCGGTGATTGGAGGATCGTTGAGCAGAGTTGGTGATTGCCTCTGGCCTCGATCGATTGCTTGTGCGGGTTCTTGACCTTCTCCTAACGAAGAGCCAAAAGGTACTCTATTGGATTGTGAATGTCATTGAGCTACCTCACTTGTGGGTAGGTTCTTGCGGTGTTCATTTGGTGGATGAGGTTCATGCAACACCTCTTAGCCTCCGAACCACCAAATGTTGGTCGACACAACGGGGACTAGCATGCTGGTAAGCATGTGAACCTCGAGAGAAAAATCTTGTGTCTCTTGTGTGATTGGATTTCTCCCGATGATTGATTGGCTTCGTCTTGTAATTGGTTCATTCCTCGACACGGCGGTATAATCACCCTTCTCACTCCATTACTTTCTTGCAAACTAGTTGTAGCAAGCTCTTTAGTGTAGCTAGTTTTGAGAGCTTGCTTGGTAGCTTCGTTTCATCTAGTGTAACTCTTTAGTGTGGCCTTGTTGACGGCTCTTAGTGAGTAGTGACTTAGCCTCTTGTGTGCCTAGAGATTATAGTAACTAGAATTGTTGGGTAGGTGGCTTGCAACCCTTGTAGAGTTAGAGCAAGTTTGCATTTTGCCATTTAGTTTACTAACAAATTACTCTAGTGGATTTGTAGAGTTTTGAATAGGCTATTCACCCCCTCTAGCCATATTAGCACCTTTCAAGTGGTATCAAAGCCATGGTCACCGTTTGATTGAAGGCTTAACAACATCGGTGTCAAAAGATGGCTCAAGTTGTGTTCAACCATGTGGGGGGCAAACCATCATTCTTTGATGGTACATGCTATGATTATTGGAAGGGAAAGATGAAGATGTATCTTGGTTCAATCAATGATTAAGTGTGGAATGTGACCGAGTGTGATTATACTATTATTGATCCCAATAATCTCACAAACCAAGATAAGACCAACAAGCAATGCAACACAATGGCTCTCAACACCATCTACAATGCCATTGATTCCAAGGTGTTTGAGCAAATCAAGGATTGTGAAAGAGCAAGTGAGGTGTGGAAGAGATTGGAAGAAATATATGAGGGCACATCGGTAGTGAAGAGTGCCAAGCTATACGTCCTCTAGGACAAGTTGACAAGCTTCAAGATAAAGGATGATGAAAGCATTCTGGAGATGTTTCATTGTTTGCAAGTGATTGTCAATGACTTGAAGGCTTTGGGTGAGAAAATCAATGATGATGATGTCTATCATTGGTTCTTGATGTGCTTACCTCCAAGATTTGAGATGTTGAGATTGCTCATCATAAGAGGAGGATTGAAGCAATTAACCCCTAACCAAGTACTAGGTGATGTCATGACACAAGAGACGTACCATGTGGAAAGGGAAGGGCTTGACAAGGATGAGAAAGAAGGAAGATGAAGACAAGAAGAAGAAGAGTGTAGCATTCAAGGCTAACTCATTGTTGGTATAAATTAATGCACACAGAATAATCCACAAGCACACGAATATTATACCGATGTAGCACTTCACTGGGAGTACCCAATTTTATATCAAACTCACGAAAATGTGTGTGAGAATAACTAAATCTAACTTATCCCAACTTCACAATCAAGGCTAGATAATAGGAGCGTAGAGGAGACTGCTAAAGTCTTCTAGTTTTAACTTCGGTAAGCTTTGTCTTCTATTGTTCAATTCTAGGGGTATTACTAGAGAAAACACAGACAGAGTATGTTTCCTATAGCAACAATGTCCTGCTAGGCCTACTAATGGGAGGTGGACTACAAAGAATTCAACGAGGCTATAAAAGTCACCCTCATGAGCTATCACCGATCCAGAAAATAGGGTACATCCATGAGTAACTGAGTCTAAGCAGCACTCTTACACTATGAATACTACTTTAACCCCTTCTCCATTTACACTAGGAGTTGGGAGCTTAAAAAGACTTTCACCCTACTCCTTGTTATATTCTAGTGGGGATCAGTAGATAATCAATTCTCATCGATTCCCCACCCTGCTCCCTTCTAGGAATCCAAAAGTACTCAAAAGAGAGTCACAAACCTGAAGAACAAGATGCTTACTTGAATTAGAAGTCGATTACCAGAGAAATCTTAGAAGCAAGCTCAAGAAGAACTTGATTCCACCAGGGTACAAGCTATAGAGAGAGCACCAACAGACCGGGACTCCTTCACACTCTTCCCTCTCACTCTATCTCACTATTTCTAATACAAGACTAGATCCTATCAAGGACTAATCTTCTCTTGATTGCTAGCTATGATACTGGTGGACATATGAATTAGAGTTTCTGGCTTCTTAGCTCTTAGGATCAAATGAAGCATGCCCTAGAGGGGGTGCATGTAGGTATATATAGCCTAGAGCGTCCGACGTGAGCCCTTGGATCAAACCGACTTAAAGAATGGCGGAAATGCAATCCTTAAGGCGGTGGAGAACCGACATAACAACGAGATTGATAGGATGGGACCCACAGGGGCCAAGTAGCCTCCAAGTGGGGCCGAGCAGCCCCACATGTCAGAGACACCTATCCTGGTTCGGTGATTCGCCTTCTGGAGTCTTCCCACATTGATTACGCGGTGGAATTTCGTGATTTCTTTTGACGAATAGGTCCTCCTTGGTGGTTTTCTGATTTAATCCTGTTAAATACAAAGATTCACCAAAACTCATGAAATTTGTTAGTTTAAACCTCTAAGTATACATTGGTGATCCATTTTAGCCATTTATACAAGTTATATTGATGGTTTATGATGAATGTTAACTACCGTCAATAAACTCTCCCACACTTAGGCTTTTACTCATCCTCGATAAAAGGATGGATTACTTAAGACATAACCTTAGGACAGGGCATCAACATAAGACCATTCCCAGTCATACATGTACTCTAGCATTCAAAGTGTTTACCATGAAACTTTGGGCGGTTGAAGAATGGAATAGCTTGAAATAGATCACCATCTTCCTTCAGTCAAGTCAATTGGAGAAACTTTTTAAGATTTTTGAAAACAAAACATAGCTTACCATCTCCATTTGTAGTACTCTCAAATCACTCTATATATATGGTATTTTTGGATCCTTACCAAGGCATTGATGACTTTGTCTTCTTTTTGCCTACTTCTAAAAGCTTATGTGGAGCCTAGGTACGGATGAATATGAAAACATACTTGCATTGCATATATTGTAAAGTCAAAACAAGGATCTAAGGTGAAAAATATCATACTCTTAGATCAAGATGTGCATGTGTGTGTATGTATATATGGTGGCTAACCTAATTCTACTATGCTCCTTAAAACATATCTCTCTTGATTGAAACTTGGAAAACTTTTATAAGAAAATATGGGCTATCTTATTCATCTCTTTTTCTTTTTTCAAGCAGGCACCTAAGTACCCATTGTTTTCAATATCTTAGACACTTGTCCATTATTTCCAATACTTTTTTTCTAAATAACTTTTGCATAGCCCATGCCTCTCTTTTCTACAATTGAAACTTTTCTAGAGAGACATTTACAATAACTTGGAGCATTTATCCTATCAAACTTATTTTTGTGTCTATTCCCAATATAGGAGTAGAACATTTTGCAATGGATGGAAAACATGTTGTTGTGTACTCCCAGTGTAGGAGCAGCAGATATATGTGGAGTGTATGTGTTCTTGATCTTGAAAGCATGATAAGTTTCTCAACAAGGGTCACAAGGTTTGACCAAACTCAACACAATGACAAGTAGTATATGTAGAAGGTTTCTCTAATCTATATTTGGATCTAGTAGGACATTGCTTACCACAAAGGAGAGGTGTATCTATTCTTTTAACTTTTTGAAATAAAATTCTCCAATAACGAGACATCAAGAATCAAGTTCTCACTATTCTACTATATCTTATTCCACAACAACTTAAGTAACATGGGGCCCCTAATAATAAATTCCCAATAGCATGACTTCCAGGAAAAGTATTATGTGAGTCTATCCTTTAGTCATGACTAAAATAATCTTTCCTCAGGTTTTAAGTTGTTTATCAATTGATTCTTAATTCGGTTTGTAACGGAAAACAAAACATATAAAAATAGGGTGTATTGGGCTCAAACTGGACCATGGATGAAGCGCGAGGCGAGGCGATGTTGTGATGGGCCGGCCGGCCCATAGAGGAGGTCGGGCGGCCCACTCTCGGGCCCATTTTGGTCCAACTTTGGTGAGCGTGGTTCGTGGTCTATTGCTTTCTGAATTTCATGATTTTCGTGATTGAATCTCGTCTTGTTGTCATTATGTGTCTCCCCCACACTTGTTTTCCTATATACCTTTATGCACAACATGTGGAAGCAAAACACATATCCAAAAGAAATAGAGAGCAGATAATAATAATAATAAGACTCCACTAATATATAAGGCACTTTATTACACAAGCACAAACTAAACACAAATTTTTGATGACCTATCACAAACTTCAATATTCTAACGATCTGAGCTAAATGAGTAACCTAAATATATAACCTAATCACTCATGTCTTATTATTGACTATCTAATTCTTACTTCTTTAGCTTAACAACAAAGTGATTTAAAGCATTAAGATTGCGCTATAGGCTCTTGCGATAGATGTGTTCCTCATTGATCCTTTACTCTATGGTATGGATAACATTGGTGAGGTCTTCAATCTTCTTCTCTAGGAGGGCCATAGTCATCCTTGGATGCTTCTCAACCTCTAGGATAGGTGGTGATGGCACCTTCCTCTTCTTCTCCTTCGGTGGAACAACCTTGATCTGATCCGGCATAGCGTGAACTCCATCAATGGTGGTATGAGGGGTGACCGACTTGTATTTTGCACATGTAATGTCTCCAAATTTATTTGTCTTCACTTTGGTCAGCACCTCATGTCCATTCGAAGGAAGGAGGTTGATCTCCTTCGTCACCTTGATCAACTTCTGAACGTCTAGACGAGGCTCTTGTTGGAGTGGTTTGTCTTCAAGAAGTGGACACGGCGGTCGTGGAACAAGGACCGTACGATGGATGGCTTGGGCTAAGTAAGATTGGCTTGAGCGAATGGGGGTAACTTCAGGAGGAACGACGGTCAGCGCAAGCGCGTCAGGCTTCTTGCTAGGATCAAAACCATATGGGACGATCTCTTTGTTAACCATGAAAACTAGAAAGGACGAGAGCTTTGTTGCTATTGGAGAGAGAAGGCTTTGATGGGATGGCTATGGAGGAGGTAGAGGCTTGCTTATATAGGGGGAAAACTTGCAGCAGGTGTCAAGATCTATCCATATGGGGTCTTGTAATGAGGAAAACCGAATACATCAAAACTTTGGGATTTCAACAAGGAAGGATATAGAAGACACGAGAGAATTGACCGGGTGAGAGGCAGATGACAAGTAGGTTGGGGCGGCCTCTAGGTGGGGCTGGGTGGCCCCACATGTCATCATCTCGTGGGGATTTTTCCCATGGTGGTTTCTTATCTCTATCTAATCCCGAAAAGTATATTTTCGCATTACAAAACATACAGAGGATGGCAGAGGTGTAAATCTATGGTAAAATTAGGAAATCTACCTCATCCAAATCCTTGGTAGCTTTTTAGGTTCTAAAAAGATCTTAAGACGATGGCCATTTACCTTGAATAATGTACCTTCATCATTTTGAAGTGTTACCGCTCCATGCGACAAAGTGCTTATCACCTTGAATCATCCTTCCTATTTGCTCTGAAGTTTTCCATGCCCGAACACTACTAGAAATCCTTTGATCTATGAAGATTTGAGAATGACGAATCAGATTTTGGTCACTGAATAAGGTTCATTCATGACGAATCTACCTTGATCGTCACAGACATTGGATGTGGTCGTCAGCCCCTTCGTACAACTGTGACGAATTAGGAAAAATCATCACATAAATGTACTGAGCTTTGTCATAGAAGTGAAACTATACATGTGTCTGGGAATTGAACCCAGCACCTGATAGTTCAGCAGTGAGTTGACTTACCACCAGAATTCGTATTTAGGGATGGGAACATTGTTTTCTTATTGGAATTTAGGATCATTCATATGACCTCATGCGTGGGCCAAACACCGCCTGGGCCAACCTGTTTCTTGCGCTGGGCCGCTCGTGCGCTCAGTGGACCATTGAGCCCGCAGGTCGCTTTTCCTTTTTATAAGATTTTATCTATTTCCATTTAAATCTGAGAACTTGTAAAAGTTGTAATAAATAAAATAAAAACCGTAAAATGGAAAACCAAAGTTTGTTGAACTCTGAATAAAAATCTCTACAAAGTGAACATATAAAACACCCTGTTTTAGTCTAAAATATTTGCTGCAATTGTTAAACTAGAGTTTAGTATAATTAATTATATTAGTTTCTGTACTCCAAAAATTATGAAATTTGTATGTTAGCTTACTTTTGGCGTGTAGGGTTTGTGATAAAAATTTCATGATCATTAGATGTGGTATTACTGAGTTATCAATTATCTTACAAAAATGCATGAAAGAAAGAAAAAAAGAGAAAATGTGTGACCTTGCTCAAGCCGGAGAAAAAAGTACTTGAGAGAGGGGTCGAACTCTGGACCATAAGCATCATAACTTTTGGCTCTACCATTGAGAAGTGCCATCTTTTGTGTTAGTTATTGCATTTTACTCTCTATATATATAGAAGTATCTACGATAGCAGGTAATGCACCTCCACCATCCACTCATGAAGTTCATCAAGAATAGCAGTTTTTTACTTTTTAATGCAAGAATAAAATTTGAAAGTAGTTTATCTCACTCATATGAACTCCAAATTGGATGATTCTTTTTCAAATATTCGTATAAAATCATTTTTACGATTTCGAGCACTTATAGCATGTCATCAAGTAAACAGAGAAGACTCATATATTGAAATTCCGATTTTTGAATTGTTGGACAACTGTGATTTCTCTTTTTAATCTCTGACTAAAACTTGTAACTAGTCTTTCTCCCTCATACTAACTTCAAATGTGTTGATTTTTTCCTTAATGTTTCTAAAATCATGCTCTATCAAGTTATTGTGTTCTTACTGCTATTATTTTGGCAATCTTTTCTTGTGACTTCATTTGAACAATTCAAATTTTGAATTTCAAAAAAGACAACTTCAAACAAGATTTTAAAACACTAAATGATTTCAGTTAAAAAAAGTCATGAATATAATAGTTGTAGTACTCATCAAGATCTGCAACTTTTAATTTGATCATTTCTTCATTCGACAAAGTGGTGGTACACATTGTTCACAAATTCATAAATCTCTCACATAGTTTATGAAACTATATGAGAGATATAGCAATTTGTGAACAATGCGTGCTAACACTTTGGATGAAGAAATGATCAAAATAAAAGTTGTAGATCGTGATGAGTACTACAACTTTTATTTTCATAACTTTTCCAGTTCAAATCATTTGGTGTTTCAAAATGTTATTTGAATTTGTCATTTCTTGAAATTCAAATTTTAAATTGTCCAAACAAAGTCACATGGAAAGATGACCAAAATAAAAGTTGTATATCTCGACGAGTTACACAACTTTGTTGTTGATAACTTTTCTATTTGAAATCATTTAGTATCCCAAAAATTTATTTGAAGTTGGCATATTTTGAAATTTAAAATTTTGAATCGTACAAACGAGCTCATATGGAGAAAGGACCCAAATCAAAGTTGTAGACCGTGATGAGTTCTACAACTTTGTAGTTGATGACTTTCCCATTTAAAATCATCTACTGGTTTACATTTTAGTTTATAGAATATTTGTTATAATTTTATAGAAAAAATCATAAGCAATTATGGGCCAAAACTTTGAAACGGTCTATTTCTATGTAGCCCAACAAAAGCAATCTACTTAGCCCACGATGTCAACCGTACGATACATGATCGGACGGCCTACCGCCCTCACTATAAAACTCGGATGCCTGCACCCTTCACCGAACCCTAGCCAAAAATTCCCCTCTCGCCTCACTCCTTCCACTGCCTGGTTGAAACCCTAAGTCCCTAACTCTACCCAATTGTTCTTCTCCTCCACGTAGCCTACCTCCGCATGCCTACACACCTGGATCCATGCAGCCAGCAGGCCATAGTGCCTCCTCTCATGAAGACTCAGATCCCGCACATCATCCTCTCGCGGTGGCAGAGGAGGCCATGGGAGGCGCGGGGAGGCTCCCCGGTGTCGATCCGGCCAAGGGCGGTGCGAGGGAGGCTCCCTATCACAGCTACGGGGTGATGGCGTAAAGAGGAGAAGTCGTCTTATCTACTTGAAGGCGTAATCGGCCATATTATGTAATAGAGACTCTATGACACATGGGTCCTGTGGACCAGTAGCATTTTCGTTATATACTGTACTGTGGCATGTAAGACATTTTTATTGAATATTCAGAAATAGAAAACGTGAAGCAGAGAGGTTCCTCTCGGCTCCGTATCAACTTCGGCGATCCATCCTTGTGCGCTCACATCATCGGCGATCGCCGTTGGTTACGGGTGTTACAGGTGGTATCAAAGGCAGTAGTTCCTCGGATCGCTACCCTACCCTACCCATCCCCAATTCACTAGCCAAATACACAAGGCAGCGGCGTGATGGTAGCTCGACTTTGTACTGAGCACAAGCGCACGGCGATGGCATGTCAGGACCTCATAGGATCAATGAGATCTGGCGAGAGCGGCGGCGGTACGAATCTGCTTCACCAGCGGATCCAGGCAGCACGGCAGCGGCGCGACGGGGCTAGACATGCACTCGGTGTCCACATCTGCGGCTCATCTTCGACTGGGGTTCGGCATCGACATGGGGTTCGGTGGTGGAACCATAGTGAGCACACCCCTTCTCGCTCACTCTCTCTCTAGCTAGCATCGATTTACAGCGGAGGGTTGCAGAGCGCCGGTCTCTGTGTAAAATTCCGTACGCTGTGGTTGATTGTGGAGCGGTGGTGAACGGTGAGGAAGTGTCCTTCGATTTGGGTTGCGGAACAGCATTTCTGTCTAAAATTCCTCGGTCAAGCCTCACTTCTAGGCGATAGTGATCTTGTTCGGTGTTGCACGCGGTAGGGGAGGACAGTGTTTGAACCTGTAGCTTCACCAATTTTTCAAGTTTTGGTCTCTGTCAGTGATCCATCATGGCACCCTCCAAGCCAACAAAACCGTCAGCACAGACGTAGATCTTGCTAGGCCACATGGTGACTCATGCTAATGAAGAGCAGAGCTGGTGGAAGGACATGTTGGACCATCTAGATTTGCTGTCAGAGAGAATGAATTCAATGGGGGTCACTCAGCAAGAGGTGAAGAAGCAAATCACTGAAACTAATTTGAAAGTGGATCTCTGTACTAATGAACAATGCGAGTTGGCTAAGCAGGTCAAGGCCAATGGGCAGGCAGTGGCCCATCTGACCCTTAGGCAATTTGACACTGAAGAAGCGTACCTCAGTGAAGGATCAGTGCTAGCTGAAGAAGAGGAAGTCATGTTTGAGAATGTATTTGCTAAAGGAAAGAAGACAGCTGAACCATCCAAGCATTTCAAACAGCAAAAGCATCATCCTAGGGAGAGTTTGCCTCATCATACATTGCCTAAGATGCATTTCCCTGCTTTTGATGGATCCCAACCAAAAATTTGGGTGGACAAGTGTCTTAATTATTTTTCTATCTATGCCATCCCTGAAGAATTGTGGGTGGAGGCTGCTACTATGCACTTGCAAGAGAATGCAGCTAAGTGGTGGCAAGCTTACAAGATGACCCATACCAATGTTTCTTGGAAATAGTTCATCAGAGACATGCAGGAGACATTTGGCATTGATGATCATAGGTCTACACTGAATGATTTGCTAGACTTAAAACAAACAGCAACTATGGAGGAATACACCTCTCAATTCAAGTCTCTGCAGTTTGATGTTGCAATGCATGATGGCCACTATAGCCCATTATTCTTTGCAACTCAGTATGTTAGAGGACTGAGAGATGATATTAGAGCTGTGGTGGAACCTCAAGTGCCAGCCACTATTGAAACAGCTACAGTATTTACAAAGATCCAATAAAAGGTTGTAGATAGGCAAAAGCAGAAGTTTTAGAATAGGAATGTTCAGAACAAGCATCCTCTGGCCAGGACAGACAATAAACCAGCAAATCACTATGGGAATCTTTGGAGAGACAAACAACTCAGAGATTATAGGAAGGCTAACAACTTATGTTATGCCTATGGAGAAAAGTATGAGCCAGGACATGTGGAAATTTGTGGCAAGAGAAACAAACCACAGATCAATGCCTTAGCAGTGAATGACCTGGATAGGGAAATTAATGAAGATTTACTAAATGAAATGGCCATTAATGAAGCTCTCACTGAGACTTTTGGACAGCTTTCACTCAATGCATTGGCAGGAACTGAATTGACATATTCTATCCAATTGAAAGCCACTATGAGAAACAAGACCATGCTTATTTTGGTAGACACAGGGAGCAGTCACTACTTTGTTAGCTCTCATTTTGTCCAATTAAACAATCTTCCAACTACACCAATCTAGCCACAGCGGATCAAGTTGGCTAATGGGCACTGGATGACCACAACAGCACAAGTGTAAGGATTAGAATGGTATGTGCAAGGCCATACATTTCATACTGATATGATAGTCCTAGATCTGCTACCATATGATGCTATCCTGGGGTATGACTGGCTCAAGGCCCATAGTCCAATGCAATGTGACTGGAACCTGAAAACTATGCAGTTTCAGCATAGGAACAAAGACATTCTTCTTAAAGGTATATAGCCTCCACCATTGGCACTTAACACCATTTCAGCTAAGCAAGTGTATAAGTCTACACAAGGCAATGACATTTATGCATATGTCATGGTGGAACCTGCACCACCTCACTCTGATTACTCCCAACAACACGGTACCAAGGATGAAGAATTGCAATTGCTATTACATCAGTATGCTAATGTGTTCCAGGAACCTACTGACTTACCCCCGCATAGAAGCTATGATCATGCTATCTCCTTGTTTCCTGATGCGGTACTAGTGAACTCAAGACCATACCATTATTCTCCTTAGCACAAAACTGAGATAGAGAAGCAAGTGCAGCAACTATTGCAAGCTGGTTTGATCACCCACAGCCATAGTCCCTTTGCCTCCCCTATGCTATTGGTGAAGAAAAAGGATGGGACCTAGTGCTTTTGTGTAGATTACAGAAAGTTAAATGCAATAACAATCAAGAATAGGTTTCCCATGCCATAGTGGAAGAGATTTTGGATGAGTTGACAGGTGCTAAGTACTTTACCAAATTGGACATGAGATCTGGGTATCACCATATTAGAATGCTGCCAGTTGATGAGTACAAAACTGCTTTCAAGACCCATCAGGGTCACTACCAGTTCAAGGTCATGCCATTTGGCCTGACAAATGCACCTGCTACGTTTCAATGCATAATGAATCAGCTTCTGCAACCATTCTTAAGATAGTTTGTCTTAGTATTTCTTGATGACATCTTAATCTATAGTGCCACCAAACAAGACCATCTTCTTCACATCCAGCAAGTCTTGGAAACACTGAGAGCTCATAAGTTCTATTTGAAAGCCTCCAAGTGTTCCTTTGCTCAAAGCAGTTTAGAGTACTTGGGCCACATCATCTCTGACAAAGGTGTTGCTATTGATCCATCTAAGACAGCTGATATGCTGAATTGTCCAACCCCAAGAACTGCAATGGAACTCAGGGCTTTTCTAGGTTTAACAGGCTATTATAGGAAATTTGTGCAAAAGTGTGGTCTGATTGCCAAACCACTGACTCAAGTGTTGAGGCACAAAACCTTTCAGTGGACATCTCAAGCTCAGGAAGCTTTTGACAATTTGAAAGTAGCCATGGCAAATACCCCAGTACTTGCATTACCCAATTTCCAAGAGCAGTTTACTGTTGAGACAAATGCATGTAGTGATGGAATTAGGGCTGTGTTAATGCAGAAGGGTCAGCCCATAGCTTATTTAAGCAAGGCCTTGGGTGACAAGCACACAAGATTGTCCATCTATGAGAAAGAATTTCTAGCATTGATCATGGTAGTTGAGACATGGAGACCTTATCTTCAAAGGCAGGAATTCCTCATTCTCACTGACCACAAGTCTCTTTCCTACTTGAATGAGCAGAATCTGCACTCAGATATGCAAAGGAAAGCCATGACTAGATTAATGGGAATGCAATTCAAAATCATATATAGACAGGGCAAGGAAAATCATGCAGTTGATGCTCTTTCTAGAGTTACTCATCTCATGGCAGTTCAAGCAGTCTCTACCTTACAACCTCAATGGGTACAAGAGGTATGTAACACTTATGCTACTGATGCCAAGTCCGAACAATTGTTAGCACAGCTGGCTGTAACCAGCCCTGATGAAAATGGATTCAGTTTGGAAAATGGGGTGATCAAGAAACATAACTTGATTTGGGTGGGTCAAAACTCTGCTATGCAAACCAAGTTAATTGCAGCCTTCCACTCTAATGCCCTAGGAGGCCACTCTGGGGTCAATGCAACATATCACAGATTGAAGAAGTTGTTCATTTGGCCTGGTATGAAAAGTGATGTTGATAGCTTTGTTAAACAATGTCAAATCTGTCAACAATCTAAGCATTCACATACACACCCATTAGGCCTATTGCAACCACTTCCTATTCCAGCTGGTGTATGGCAAGATTTGTCAATGGACTTTATAGAGGAGTCACCCAAATCTGAAGGATATTCTATGATTTTGGTAGTGGTCGATAGGTTGACAAAATTTGCCCATTTTCTTCTTGGCAAGCACCCATACACTACTGCTACCATTGCACAACTGTTTCTGGAAAATATTGTGAAGTTGTATGGCCTACCAAAGAGCATTGTGACTGATAGAGACACCATTTTTGTTAGTCACTTCTAGAAGCAACTGTTTAAGCTATACAAGGTCGATCTGTCACTTTCTACTGCCTACCATCCTCAAAGTGATGGTCAAACTGAAAGAGTAAACCAATGCTTGGAGATGTATCTCAGATGCTCAGTTCAGGATTCCCCTAGAACATGGAAGAGCTGGTTGTCACTAGCCCAACTATGGTATAATTCTTGCTTTCATAGTTCCTTGGGGTGTTCTCCATTCAAAGCATTATATGGATTTGATCCCAACTTGGGCTTGGTTGTATCCACATCTAAGACTGCACCCACAGAGGTATCTGAAGTGGTGGAGGCAAGGGAAGCTCATCTCCAACTCTTGAAGCAAAGACTTGAGCAGGCTCAGAACAGAATGAAAATGTAGGCTGATAGAAATAGGACTGATAGAGAATTCAGTGTTGGGGATCAAGTACTGCTAAAACTTCAGCCCTACACACAGTCCTCCATAGCTAGTAGACCTTATCCCAAGCTTGCTTACAAGTTCTTCGGCCCATATAAAGACAGCAAGGAATGGCAAGGTGGCTTATAGACTGGAATTGCCTGATTCTAGCAACATTCACCCAGTCTTCCACATATCCCAACTGAAACCATACACCCCCAACTATACACCTGTCTTTTCTACTTTGCCCATGCTAACTGATCTGTAGGCTGCTGAAACTGAACTTGAGATGATCCGAGATCGTCGGTTGGTGAAAAGGGGGAACAATGCAATCCCTCAAGTCCTGGTGACATGGTCCGGTCTGCCCAAGTCGATAGCCACCAGGGAAGACTACCATGTGCTGCGAGCAAGGTTTCCACATGCACCTGCTTAGGGACAAGCAAGATCTTCAGGCGGGGGAGGTGTCACAGCTATGGGGTGATGGCGTAAAGAGAAGTCGTCTTATCTACTTGAAGGCGTAATCGGCCATATTATGTAATACAGACTCTATGACACGTGGGTCCTGTGGACTAGTAGCATTTCTGTTATATACTGTACTGTGGCTTGTAAGACATTTTTATCGAATATTCGGAAATAGAAAACATGAAGCAGAGAGGTTCCTCTCGGCTCCGTATCAACTCCGGCGATCCATCCTTGTGCGCTCACGTCGTCGGCGATTGTCGTCGGTTACGGGTGTTACACTCCCGGCCTCGATCTGGCGGCAGCACAGAGGAGGCCGTAGGCCCCGGTAGTGACGACTCTCCTGCCGCTAATAAGGGCAAGCCGGAGCACGCATGGGCGCGCCCAGCTTTGACGAGATCCGAGGCGTTCACGTTCACGGCCGTGCTCGCAGCTCTTCACCACCGGGATCTTCTGCGTCTTCCTTAGCGCCCCACGTGGCGAGTTCGGGCAGGGCAGATCCTCTGCCTCCTACGTAGCCTCGCCGACGTTCGCTTCAAGTAAGCAAATCCCTGCCCGCTTGCTTGTTGATTCCCCAATCAGCCTTTTATTTGGATCGAAGCTATTTCGTATCTGAGACGCGTGGTGTAAATTGTACTGCAAGCATGGTATCTATCGATTCACTAGTGCTAGTTTGGGTGTGATTTCGGATGCCGATTTCTGAGGACTAGGCTGTTCTCCAACATCAGAATAACTTGATGGAGATGTGAGATTTCGTGATGCGTGAGATCCAAGATGAACACACGGTGCAATCAAATAATAATGAAGACTTGTTTTTGTAGATGCAGATTTAGACAATCAATTAGGAACATCAGATATATTGGTTACTTATTTCAAGTAAGGGGACAAAAGAGGCTTGCTTTCCTATTTGATCTTGCAGTGGCTGCAACAATTGGAGACTTTGTCTAAGTCAAAACCTCGTTAGGAATTAGGCAAGATTATGAGCTCATTGGCTGTACAAATTTCAATAGTATAATGGCTGTGTACGGCTACTTGGTTTCTTTCTTGCTGTAATTATCGTGGACAGGGACTTGCTTTCTTTCTTGCTGTAAATTTTCTCTCTCGGGAGTCAATACTCAGTACCACTATAATTCTTCTCAGGTTAATTATCAGGGGAAGTTGCGTGTCTATTTTTCAAAGCTCCCCATTACCATCATCCATACAAGATGAAAGATGCTACCCTCGTTTATGTTGGGTTTTACATGTTAGAGAAGTATTTAGTTATAGCTATAAGAACTGGACAATGTTGTTGTGGTACCAAATTAATTATTTACAGTTTTTTGGACTACTGTACTCTTATCGATTTAATTAGATAAAGTAAATATTATCATTTTATCCATACCTCTTGTTGAAGTTTGGTACAAGTTCCTTATGCTTGGTTGTGCATCTGATACAAAAATTTGAATCTTGTAAAGTTACTGGCACTAATATAAGATCCTGGATCTAATATGATTCAAGAGCTAGGTTTATTTTGTAGTTCTCCATCAAGATAACATGATTTAACCTTGTAAATAGATATTTAAACCTGACTTAGTTATTCGAAATGTAAATCTGAACATTCAAGCAATTTGGACTATAGTTTTGGATATTGTTTGGAAAATGCTTTCTTCTTGTAATGATAGCTCAGTTTGTTTAACATTTTGAATTTATATCAGATCCATATGTTCTGTTTTTATTAACTAAATACACATAGGGATACTCAGGCACCATCTGTAACATCTTGGGCTTTGGGCCAAAAGGAATTTATTTAGATGCTTTGCCTTTTTTGTTTCAAAAAAGCATTCAGCACAAGTAGTTTTTTATAATATCTTATTTTTTTATGTCTTACACAGAAGAATCAATGGCCAGTTGTGCTCAGGACCTAGCAAGCAATGGAGGAGTTCAAGAAGAAACAAAAAGCTAATGATCTGATCCTTCAGCGCATCTTGAGCCTCAACTTAGGTAATTGAGCTACATAGCTTGTTCCTGTCCTGCCTGGGTTCCCCTCTAGTTCCATGGAGTTGTGCTGAGCCGTGTCGGTACTGCTGGTCCTCATAAGTTACTGAACTTGGTCTGTCGGTTGTCGCTTGTGAACTTATTTTGTGATTTTGTTAGTTGATTATGAACTTGTGGTTCCAGTGATGTGAACCTATGAACTTGTGGTTCCCCTATGTTTGGAACTTCGGTTGTATGAACACTAAAGTTGTGATGTATGAACCTACAATTGTGTATGGTGTATGAACATGTGCTGATATGTGAAATTATGTTCTGTTTCTAGAATGAGTGCTCAGTCCGGGCTACAATGGTACTGCCTATGGATTATATCAAATTCGTCAAAATTCTATGATGAAAAAAACGTCATCCCTCATGTGTGCCACGTCATCCCTCATGTGCTACCACGTTATCGCTCACGTGCTGCCATGTAAATGCACATGAGAATGCCATGTTTCAATCATAAAATTGTACATGTATCAACCTCACCATCATACACGTGTCGACCTCTCCGCCATACACGTGTCCACTAGAACGCTGGTTGAAACAGTTCAGTGATGGGGGCAAAGTCATCATGGTTGTAACTGTATCTGTGACGAAATGCACCAAATCATCACTGTGCAACAACTGTGACGCTACAAAGATGATGAACATAATTTCATCAAAACTTCATCATAGATATATTTCCATGACGTTATTTACCTTTACTATGACAAAAGTGAATCTTCTTACATGTGGACTTTTTTAGTAGTGGAATAATTTAACCCTAGAACTAAAAAGTAATACCTTATCATACCATCTTTTTGATCCTCCTTGTAAATCTTTTTGTCATAGTAAAGGTAAATCTTGGCGTTGTGATATGCTTTTTGTTCTCCCCTTGTAAATCTTTTTCACGCCATCTTTTTGTTCTCTCCTTGTAAATCTTGGAGTTGTGATATGCTTTTTCACGCCATCCATCAAGCTCAGAGAGTTGCATCTTCCTCTTGGTTCCTGCAGCTTCAAAGTCCATGTTCTAACGCTTGATGGCCCAGTGGGCTTTGAATTCTAGCTCAACAACTAGTCTTCCCGTAGACCAGTTGATATGGTGACATTCCAAATGGTGTTTTATAGGCCATTCTGTAAGCCCATAATGCATCAGATAGTCTATCCTTTCATGCAGTCCCCATCTCATTGACCGTCTTTTGTAGAATGTTTTTTATTTGTTTATTTGATATTTTTGCTTGGCCACTTGTCTGAGGGTGGTATGGAGTAACGATGTTGTGATGGATTCAATGCTTTGACAAGTAATTGTGAAAATTCTTGTCAGTGAAGTGAGTACCTCCATCAATAATCACCATCCTCGGAACTCCGAATCTTGGAAATATTGTCTCTTCAAACATCTTCTTGGAGTTCTTAGTATCAGCAGCTCTATATGGCATGGCTTCAACCCACTTGGAGACATAGTCAACTGCCACCAAGATGTATTCATAGTTCTTTGATTTTAGAAAAGGTCCCATGTAATCGATTCCCTAGACATCGAAGAGCTCAATCTGGAGCTTGTTGGTGAGTGGCATGGCATCTCTTGAATTAATGTTCCTGTGCCTCTGACAGTCTCCACACCTCCTGATGAAATCCTTTGTGTCTTCATACATGGTTGGCCAGAAGAATCCATTTTGCTAGATCTTTGAATGAGTGTGGAATGCACCGTAATGTCCTCCATATGGTGATGAGTGGCATCGCTCGATGATCCTGATACCTTCTTCTGCCGATACACACCTTCTAAGCAGGCCATTAGAACATACTCTAAAGAGGTACAGCTCATCCCATATGTGGAGACGGCTTTCATAGATAAACTTTCTTTTATTCTCTCCGGGTGATACATAACCTGCAACCATAAAGTTAACAATATTTGCGTACCAAGGGTCAGATTTTGTGACTTTGAAGAGCATATCATCCCGTAGTGAATCATTGATAGGCAGTTCCTGCGAATTCTCAAACTATATTCTAGACAAGTGATCAGCAACGGAATTTTCTACTCCTTTTTTATCTTTTATTTCTAAGTTAAATTCTTGGAGTAACAGAATCCATCTTATCAATCTAGGTTTAGCATCATTCTTAGTGAGCAGGTATTTTAAAGCAATAAGATCAGTATAAACAATCACCTTAGCTCCTACTAAGTAAGATCTAAACTTATCAGTAACAAAAACAATAGCCAGGAGTTCTTTTTTAGTTGTTGCATAATTAAGTTGAGGTCCTATCAAAGTTTTGCTAGCATAAGCAATTGCATGATGCTTTTTATCTTTAGTTTGTCCCAAAACTATCCCCACAACATAATCACTAGCATCACACATAATTTCAAAAGGTAGTGAACAATTAGGTGGTAGAATGATTGGTGCAGAGATGAGTGCTTTTCTTAAGAATGTTAAAAGATTTCAAACATGCATCATTAAATTCAAAGGAAACATCCTTACCCAAAAGATTTGTAAGTGGTCTAGTAATATGAGATAAATCTTTTATAAAGCAGCGATAAAAACCAGTATGACCAAGGAAACTATGGATCCTTCTGATATTTACAGGAGGAGGTAACTATTCAATTACTTTAATTTTAGCTCTATCTACCTCTATCCCTCGTTCAGACGCCAAGTGTCCAAGCACTATTCCTTCTCTAACCATGAAATAACATTTTTCCCAATTAAGGACTAAGTGCTTTTCTTCACATCTTTGCAAAACCTTGTCTAAATTTTCAAGGCAATCATCAAAAGTTTTTCCATAAATAGAAAAGTCATCCATGAAAACTTCCATGTTTTCTTTAATCATATCAGAAAATATAGACATCATGCACCTTTGAAAAGAAGCTAGAGAATTACATAATCCAAAAGACATTCTACGGTAAGCATAAGTTCCATATGGACATGCAAAGGTAGTTTTGCTTTAGTCATCTAGATGAATCAATATCATGTGATAACCTGAATACCCATCAAGGAAATAGAAAAAAGAGTGATTCACTAGTCGCTCCAACATTTCATCAATGAAGGGCAACTGAAAAGTGATCTTTCTTGGTTGCCTTATTAAGTTTTTGGTAATCTATACACATCCGCCATCCAGTGATGGTTCTTTATGGGATTAATTCATTCTTTTCATTTTTAATAATGGTCATGCCTCCCTTTTTAGGCACAACTTGAACAGGGCTAACCCACTCACTATGCGGTATAGGATAGATAATTCTGGCATGCAAGAGTTTCAAAACCTCTTTCTTAACAACCTCCCTCATCACATTGTTATGCCTACGCTAGGGCTCCCTAGAAGGTATAGAGTTAGGATCTATAGGGATGCGATGGATGCAAAGAGCAGAGCTAACTCCCTTAAGGTCTTGGAGTGAATAGCCAAAGGTAGAACGATGTTTTTCTAAGATAGTTAGCAAGCGGAGGAATTCTTCCTAAGAGAGTTTATCACTTATGATCACAGGAGAATCTTAATCATTATTGAGAAAAGCATATATAAGACCAGAAGGCAGGGGTATGAGCTCAATGGTGGGCTTAGGTGGTTCTAGCAATTCATCTAGAGGTTCAGGCTCCATAAGATTTTCATCTTCCTCCTCGATGAAGAACTAGGAATCATCTTCAAGGTTGGGTTCGATCAAATAGTCAAGAGATGCAACCTTAACCTTTTCCATTGGGTCTCCCTCATGAATTGGCTCACTCTTCAGCATTTAGAGAATGAGTAATAGGTACACAAAGTTTAAAGTTTTTCCCAAGCCTTATATTCAACTTCCCCGTTTGTACTTATTGGACAAGTCTTTCAACTAGTTGTCCTATCAACAGGTTGAACTCCATAAAATCAAAGATATAGAAGCTCAGATGAACCTTAGTCCCTTTTATCTAGATAGGGAGGACATATAGAATTCCCAAACTTGGGAGATTGTATCCTGAAAGACTTTTTAATAACTTTGTTGTTGGGGTAATGGCATGTGTTTCAATAAATCAAGAGCAAAAGATGCAGACATGATATTAACACCCACAACTGGATTGTAAAGAGCATCGAAGGGAGCTTTGTTAATTTGGCAGCGAATGGACATAGAAGGTGAATCTAAATGAATCACATCAAAGGAAAGCTATAATAGACACTAGCCTCTTTCATAGTCTTTTTAAGGAAAACTTCCTCATAAGGGTCTAAAGATTCTTCATTGGATGATGATTTCCTAGACTTCTGGGGTCTCCTCATGGTATGGTAATTCGAGGTATTTCCATATTCATAAAAAAGTTCATCCTCGAATTCAACCATGAAGTCAAAAATTGGAGTTTCCTCCTTTTCTGGTGGTTCAAGATTTGGGATAGCTAAAGTTGGTGATGGGTCTGGTAAAAATTCAGGTTAAGCTATCTAGGATTCTTCCTCTAATGGCTTCTCTTCTACTTCTCCAGGATTGTTCTCTAAGATTTTTGTAAGAATGCTTCTCCCTACATTTGCGGAGACATGCAAGAACAAGCCTCCTGAGGCCGTATTAAGAAGCTTTGAGGTTTTCCTATCAAGACCCATATAGAAGTGTTGAAGGAGAATAGGGTCTTGAATGGCAAGGTCAAAGCCAGTATTAATAAGAGTATTAAAGCATTCCCATGCCGTGCCTAGAGATTCTTTTTTCTTTTGTTTAAAAGATAGAACCTCTGAATAAAGTTTGACTACCCTAGAGATGGGAAAGAATTGCAAGCAAAAGCT
Organism: Miscanthus floridulus; assembly: GCF_019320115.1. Lineage (NCBI taxonomy): Eukaryota > Viridiplantae > Streptophyta > Magnoliopsida > Poales > Poaceae > Miscanthus > Miscanthus floridulus. The sequence continues at coordinate 34,783,901 of NC_089583.1, forward strand.
CGAACACAAGGCTTCCCAATCTCCTTGTCTACTCCCTATGGTGAGATTGTGTAACATAACCGTCTAATTTATAAGAGCACAAGTACAATAGCAATCACCGAAACGATCAAACCATCATACTTGAACCCATATAAACCCGGTAGTCCGATGAAACCATGAAGGATCTCAGGCAACCAACGTACAAACCAAGATCATACATGATTCAACACAACTAGTCACATGTTACAATAGGTTCACAAATAGTTCTCATACATCGGAGTTTCAACAAAGTTATTACAACTCAAATTTAAAAGTAGTGAAAACAACATAGTTTCAAAAGATCATCAAGATAGTTCAAATACATAGCTAGTTTAGGATCATCTCCAACAAAAGCACATAGGTGAGATGATATAGAATGACCATGCCCTTGGTCTTACTCTCCATCAACAGGAGGAGTTATGTAATGCTTGCAATAACCATGGTACATCACGTGATCTGCAACAAATGGGAATAAACCCTAAGTACGAGAATGTACTTAGCTAGACTTACCCATCATAAACCAAAATAATAAGACACCAAGGAGTATGCATGGCTTTAAAAGGTGGAGTTAGCTTGACAACATTTTTGCATAAAAAGCTTAAGTGATATAACTTGGAGATTTAGTACCTCTAGCATCAATTTGAATACCTATTCAATTAAGCATCTCTAGATTAGCACCTATACTAGAGCAATCACTTGTTTATGCTAACAAGCATTAGTAACCATATTCTGTATAAGAATAATTTGAACATCATTATAACCATCAAGTTTTCATTAATGCTTCTACGTTGTCATTGCTCAATCAAGTTCTCACTATCCGGGAGAGACGGTGATTCGAATTGATTCCTACCTAGTTGAGAAATTTATTCTAACACAAACCAAGGCACACCCTACAAAGGTAGCCTCAGGTCACCTCCTATTGCTGCGCTTCCTAATGCTCTTCCTAGGGATCGGCTTCGTACTCCAACAAAGTGATTTCTTCCGTCGCACCTATTGCATGCTCATGCAAAAAGTGAGAATCATGAAAGCATAAAAAGGGTCATGGATGACATGTCATGATAATGCGCATGGTTAAATGATGACTATCATATTAGGTCATTAGGATGATAACAAGGCTAAATTCTTATTTACTGAGTAGGTGCATATCTCTTCTCTAGAAATGTTTAAGAATCCACATTAAGTCCATTTCTGGACCAAAACACAACAGCAACAAGTTTAGATCATAATAGGAGTTCTACTAAACCAATAGCTATGATCTTGGACTTTCTAGAAACCTGGTAAAATTACCTATAACTTTAATTTAATCACCAAAAGCTAATTCAACTACTATCCTAGCCAAAATAGGTAAACTTCCTAGATCTGTCTAGAAATTCTAGAGAGTAAGCATTTCGGAAAACCAACTTCTAACAGCTATAACTCTCAAACCATTTGGCCTATTGCCATGAAATTTTAACACAAGCTAGATAAAGAAATTCCCTACAACTTTTATTATTAACCATTTTTTATAGAAAACTCAATTTTTACCTATGCAAAACACCTAGCAATAGAATCTATCCAAATCACTTCTATAATTGAATTTTAGAGCCATAATATTTTACTGCATACAAGAAATCAAAATTGAGCACAACCAAAGGTACCAACAGTTCATAGACATCATATACCGTCTAGAAAATATGATGGTCAAGCCCAAATAATTTATTTAAATGCCTTTATTAATTCATTTGGATACTAAGGTGAAATAAATAAAATATATCAAAATGCACAATAAATTCTAATAAAATTACAATGGTTCATATATGATCCCAATAGGCTACTGTAAAATTTCATGCCAAAAATACAAGTACAACACCCTCTACATAAATGACAAGTTATAAGGGCTGATTTTAGTGAAAATAGTTATCCATATTGAAAAGTGTCAAACAACAGATTTTATATTTTCTTAGCTTTCCTAAAACCCATTAACATTGTACAAAAATTTGCATGGCAATATGTTACTTATTCTTATCCCAATGAATTTCCTTAGAAAACACCATTTATTAAAAGATAAATAGAAAGACCCTACTCCAATCAAGTTTACTGCAAGTTTAACATTTTCCTAACTAGATCAAGTCAACATAAGATCAGCAAAATTGGAATCACAATTTTATCACTTCCTAGCTCAAGTTATGCATTTTACAAGATTGTAAACAATTTAAAAGCACTTATCTAGCTCCATTTAATTCACCTAGAAAAACATCCCAAATAGTAGGTTCTATATTTTTATCAAATACTACACTTCATGATGAATCCAACAAAATTTGATTCACCCCATTTGAACACTCCTATCTCTAGATATGAATTTTTGAAACAAACATTCAAATCTATGAAAAATAAGAAAATCAAAACAAACCCAGTGACTGACAGATGGGGCCCGCTGGTCAGCAGGACCCACGCGTCAGCGACATCGGGACTGGGGAAGTGTTCCGATGAGCCAAATCTCACTAGCGACGATGGTGACACCAACGTGTTCCCCACAACGAGCCGCGTCGGTTGGTGATGAAGACACGACATAAGGTTCACCGGAGATGGCTCGCCAGCGGCAATGGCGGACGATGGAGGTAGCGCCGCGGTACGCCGGTGTTCTCTGGCCATCATAGGCTCTGGTGAGGTGCGCTACGACTTTGTGGAATCCTAGCAAAGCTATCTAGGGTGGTTAGGGTTCTAGTGAGGCAGTGGTGAGATCTGACCACGTGCATGTCGTGATGGTGACGCACAGAGCACGGTGGTGCTCTCGCCATTTCGGCTAAATGGTGGCAAAAGGCAGGTCTCCGTCATGCCATCTGCTAGGTCTAGTCTTACTCAACCTAAGGCATGCAGGAGAGAAAGGAGGCAATGGGTTAGCTCGGCAATGGTGAGCTCGAGCACCCTAGCAGCCATGGCGACCGCGGTGGGAGCGGCGATGTGTTCCCGCATGACCAAGCAATAGCACCTAACCTAGTTCCTGCCTAAGCACAAGGATCACAAAGTGACTATAGACCAGAGAAAAGGAGGACAAGAGGTGCGGTGGTGCAGCAACGATGGCGCTACATGGTCGCAGAGCTAGCGGCAACAATGGCGAGCTCGGTGTTTCACTGTCGGGTGCGAGAGCGAGCGAGGGAGAGGAAATGAGCGAGAGAGAGAGCAGACAGGCTCATCGTGGCAATGTTGAAGCCCTCCCTAGCCAGACTGTTGGGGCTAGCACTAGCATATGGCCACTAGATGGCGAGCACATCCTGATGACGGTCGACCACTATCGGCCGGCCCTTAATCAGGCATGAGCCATTTTAGTCCGACTGAAACCGCCCCTTCCCCACTCTATATCTCTCAAACCAGCGCGATTCAGCAAAAACCATAGTAATCAAACCTGTAGAGCTTCATGAGTACTCCAACTGTTCTTAAATGAGTTTAATATGAATCAGCCTAGTTAACAAACTACATCGCATCAAACACAGGTACATCAAAACTGTAAACCACTTCCAGACCTAGAAAATTTTCGAAGTACTAGAACAGTATTTTATTGCTACTTGAGAGCTATTTTTGGGCATGCTATGCACTAAATTAGGTCTTGACCCAAAAATAAAAGTTGTTACTCTTGTCAAGTGCTACAACTTTTCTTAGGGGTGCACTACCATGCAAACACTCTATGCCATAGTTCAACTTAGGTCAAACATACAACTTGAAAAATGGTAACTTACACTATAACAATGACTTAGAAGCCAATTGGGTCCAAGTCATGAATACCAAAGTTGTTCCATATGACATTCTAAACATGTTTAAGGTACCTCTAAGGTCCCACGAACATTTTATACCTTGGTCAGATGTAAACCCTAGCATATGCAAAACATTTAGTGACAACACTTGTGATATAAGTAATCATAGAGATAAAATTTGAGATGCTCAAGTTCATGAATGATCAATGATGCATGTGCTTGTGTAATGCCAATGCCAAATGCATGCTTAACACCAGTGTGTATAGCCCCTCCCCCCTATAAAACGAGATTGGAAAGACCTACCAATCCTTGTAGAAAGTGGGGTAGGTGTCACACAGAAAATCGTCCTATTCCCACGTTGTATCTTGTTCACTATGGTTGTTCCACACCACTTTATAGAACTTAACCACCTTACTTTGAGTCACTCTCTCCATTTCTTCTATCACCCAGATAGGTTTTTCTTCTTAGGTCAAATCAGATTGGATCTTGATATTAGTGGATTCAATGGCTTCTCCGGGCACACAAAGACATTTCTTCAATTGAGATACATGGAAAACATTGAAGATGGTGCTCATCTCTGGTGGTAGTTGAAGTTTATAAGCTACTAGTCCACATTGCTCAATAATTTTGTTTGGGCCCACATACCGGGGCACCAACTTTCACTTCACACCAAATCGCTGTACCTTTTTCATCGGTGATACTTTCAAGTACACGTAATCACCAACTCCAAATACAAGAGGACTCCATCTCTTGTCTGCATAACTTTTCTGTCTTGATTGAGCAGCTTCTATATGTTGCAGAATGATCCGAACTTGCTCTTCGGCTTCTTTGACAAAGTTAATACCATAATACCTTCTTTTGCCTAGCTCAACCCAATTTAGAGGAGTTCTACACTTATGGCCATATAAAGCTTCAAAAGCGGCCATCTTGATGCTTTCCTGATAGCTATTGCTGTAGGAGAACTTAGCCAAAGGTAGCCATTTCTCCCATGAACCCTTTGAAGATATTACACAAGCTCTTAACATGTCTTCAAGAATCTGATTTACTTGTTCTATTTGCCCAATAGTTTGAGGGTGATAAGTGGAACTTCGAATCAATTTGGTACCCAACTGATTATGCAAATGTTCCCAAAAATGATTTACAAACTATGAACCTCTATCAGACACAATGGTTCTTGGTATCCCATGCAATCGCACTATGTGGGTGATATATAGCTTTGCATATTGATGTGGGCGGTAAACTATCTAAACTGGAATGAAATGTACAAACTTTGTTAGACGGTCCACAATTACCCTAGATGGAATCATTACCCTTCTGAGTGGTTGGAAGACCAACAATGAAATCCATGCTGATTTCTTTCCATTTCCAACCTAGAACAAGCAGTGGTTGGAGTAGCCCTGCTGGCTTCAAATGAACGGCTTTGACTCGGCAGCAAGTATCACATCTAGCCACATATGCAACAATCTCTTTCTTCATCTTTGTCCACCAAAACCGGGTTTTAAATCCTGGTATATCTTGCTACTACTAGGATAGATGGACAATTTATGTCAGGGACCAATACTAGGATACTCGAAGAGGAGGAGCTAATAACCATCAACACTAATACATTCGAGCGGTCAAGAGCGTGACTACACCTCTTGCTGAGCTCCACCTCATCTGACCATCGAGGCCATGGGTTCTGCCTTGTCCAACCCATGAGGGTTGGCTCTGCCTCAGTGGACACTGAGGTCGTGGGCTCTGCCTCGCTCGACCCCTGAGGGTTGGCTTTGCCTCGGTGGACACTAAGGCTACGAGCTTCGCCTCGCCCGACCCCCAAGGGTTGGCTCCACCTCGTCTAACTTCCAAGGGTTGGCTCTGTCTTGTCCAAAACCTGAGGGTTGGCTCTACCTCACTCGATGTCTAAGGGCCAGCTCCGCCACACCCAATGTCTGAGGACCAACTCTGCCTCATCTGACGTATGAGGGCTAGCTCCGCTTCGGCTGACTCCTAAGGGTAGACTTTGCCTTGGCTAACTCCCGAGGGTAGACTCCGCCTCGGTTGACTCCCAAGGGTAGGCTTCGCTTTGGCCAACCCTTGAGGGTCGGCTCTACCTCAACCAACATCTAAGGCTGGCTCCGCCTCACCCAATCCCTTGGACACAGTTTCTAATGGAAGCTCAAGTCGCCGCCATCAACTATGAGCTAGAAATTACTACTCAAGGTCAAACTTCTAGAATCGTGCAGGGAGCGGTCACATCTCAGCATGACCCATCCCCACAACATGTCATTCTAAAGAACTCACATCGCCCACGGTGATGGACATGTGGTCACTGTGATGCCAACTCCCTGCCTGACCACCATCCAATGTCAATCGACCGATGCTAGTTGACTGGCACTATATCACTAGCCCCCTACATGGCCCTTTTCAGGGGACTCTTTGACCATTCCATCCACTCGGATGGGATGAAAGACAAGAACAACGCATGACGCCTGCACGTATGCTATAGTGGCCAATAGGACCCCGGTACGATGCTGCTGCTACCATGATCTATAGGGGAAGTAGGACCCACGTGAAGAGGAGGACGACATACCTCTAGGAGCCTTATTTCTCTTTCTTTTTTCCCTCTTCCCTTTGGCTATAACCCCTGCTTTCCCTTGGCCTATAAAAGGGAAAGCATGGCGTCCCACATTGGGACATCGAACAAGTGCATCACATAGCATCAGTTCACCACACCATATCAGACACCGAGCAATCGAACCACAAAGACTTGGGAGCTACCTCCCTCTCTCGCTAGTTTGTAACCCCCTACTACAAACTTGGTGTTGGTAACATGAGTAGCCCAAAACTGTATGTAGGGATATTTGGCTCGAACCAGTATAACCCTTGTATCCTCTTAGCACACCATCCGAGCTAGACGCACAATATACAAATTTACTCATTGGTGTTTACTCAAAACACTGACAATTGGTGCACTGGGTAGGGGTCTTTTTATGCGTCTCGACATCAACACCAGGCCTCGAATGGCTAATCGCAACATCAGCTCAGTCCCAAGCATGCACGGGGGTTTTGGGAACTTGGACTTCATCATTACAACAGAGGGAGAGTTGGTGCGGTCTTCTGCAGCCACACAACCCCTCCTCTTCACTGGCCTCAATGCAATCACCGAGGCACCACGGTCCTAGTGCATGAGTGTCTTGGCCTCCACCACAACACTTGTGACACCCTCAACGCCCGCAGGCATGCCCACGGTGATGTAAAGGAGGGGGCTAGCCACGGCTACCATCCACATTAGGGCAAACGCTATGACAATGGTGAGGACCAAAGCCCAAGCCTTGACTTGATTGGATGTTAGGTCTTTGGCCGACATGCCCTCAAGGGCAAGGCAAAGCAGGATGAGGACAATGACGAAGATGCCTCTAGGCCTCCCAATAAAAGGAAGAACAAGCGGTGGCACGGGTGCTCTCTAGTGGCCAACACTGACCACACGGGGGGCAGAAGTCTATGGAGGGCACCCTAGGCCACTTTGACAAGCTGCTTGAAGGGCCATGCCCGAACCATGCTTTCCCCATCAAGCACATGTATAAGGACTGTGTTCTTTTGAAGTAATTCTTGTCTAGAAGCTCTAACAAGGGGGAACATAGGATGGAGCCCGGCTAGATGAAGCACATGACGTCGCCCTCCTTCACTCGGCCAAGTATGCAAGGACCGCCACAAGGTCTACCCATCGTAGAAGGTACCATACATCATCACGGAGATGTTCTGGCCAGGCGCCTACAAGCTCAAAACCATCAGCAGCGAGGTCTTCATCAACGTTTAGAACATTGGGCAGCTATGTCACTTTTACACTTAATAAACGCACACCTTCTCTTACTATCAGTTTCGCTGTCGAACTCCCTGATCTTTTGTGACACCCAACCCTAGCAAATGGTGGGGGGTCAGGGCCTCACTCGGGGACTAATAAGAGCATATCTGTCTGGTAGATAATCTCTATGTCCGACCCTTTCTCATGATTAAGACCTAGAAGCAAAGTTTGTGGAAATAAACCCTGAGTAAAACTGGTTGGACCATGAGAAACCTATGCCCCAATGGCTACGGTGCCTTTGCTCACCAGCATAATCAGAGTTTCTTTTACACACCCCGGGCTTTTTTGGGCCTTAGCCATGGATAGGGCCAGTATGTGTTTCAAATTCTATCTTCCTAGCAAGCGTTCTTAGTGCCTGACCCCCTTTCACATTAAGACCTAGGAGCTAGGTTTGTGGGAACAAGCTCTGAGTATAACTGGTCAGGCTTTGGAAGACCTGCGTCCTAGTGGCTACGGCGTCTTTGCTCACCAGTGAGATCAAAATTGGCTCACCCGCATCCCGAGCTTTTACAGCATTAATGACAAAAAGGGTTAGAATGCACTAACCTTTTTATACAAAAAGGGGAGAGGAGCTAAAAAGATGTTTGCTATAACATAGTTTAAGAGCTTGTCCATTTATTACATGTTCTCCACCTAGCTTATCTGCCTAACTAAATTCTTGCGTGGGATATCCTCATCCTCTATGTCCATAGGAAAGTCTTATCTCAGCAGGTAACACAAGTCGATCGGATGGCTTGGCCACTACAGGGAAATAGATAGGGAGCAGTAGGATGCCCCGCGCAGGTTATGCCGACACCATCGCAAACAATGGACTCAGATCTCGCTCGATTATGTCCAGTAAAAGCTCCCCGAACCCATCACTCTTACCATAGAAATAAATCCTATGCCTAGGTTGACCAAACTGCTCTAGGAACCTATTGAGAGACGAGCACATGCCTACCCAAATATTCCCCATGAAGGATCCACCGAGAAATAGTTCACCTTCAAAGGTTATGGGCCACCGCAGGTAAGTGGGATATGGTGCTAAAAACGCTCCCATAGCCCATTAACGCCCAAGAGTTCGAAGGCTGGCCCACCAGTGGGTTCAAGGCTACTCTAGGGCACCCTAGAGTGAGGGGAGGTTAAGGACATGCCCGCTAGTGTCCAATACCCAAGGCACAGTGAAGCGCCATGGGCCTCTCGACCCTTGTTTCATGTCTTGGATGATGCAAGGTCCATCGTTTTCCCTGAAGAAAGGCATCGAGCCCTCAGACCGGTCGAACGGATCTGAGAACTATATGGACTGACCACTAAGAACCTAGAGTTAGTCACTAGCTGACCTTGAACTGGGCCGCCATGAAGGGCATGCTGGGGCTCCACTCGAACAAACCCGTTAACAACTCACCGAGCACCATGCTCTGTCCAGTGAGGAAAGCACAGCATGGCTCAACCCCTTTGTTCTAGCGAATGGATGCTTGAGGGACGATGATCACAAGATGAACTGACCCCCCAAATGGACCCTTGCTATGCACGGGGGCTCAGGGGCTTAGCATCGCAAAGAGACTAAACGCGTGGTCGTAGACAAATGATGAGTCACCTCTGGTTGTGGAAACCGAGGGTGGAGTAACACAATGAAACATGGCTGACCCCTACCAAGCCCCACTGGTTGTTGGGGGCTTAAGCCACCCGACCCTAAATCGGGAGACCGGGGTTCAAAGGCCGACCCGCGAAGGGCTCGAGGCCGCCTCATATCAAACAAGGGCCAGCAGAGAAAATGTAGATGAGCCCCAGCAGCCCTTGCCTGACTCACCTAGAAGCAGACAGGGTCATCTCAACCTTCTTGTTTGATCCTAACTCCCAGCCGAGCCCATAGAATCCCCATTGTGGGGGCATGTGTTGGAAAGCGGGTTAAGGAGCAGTGGAATGCCACATGAGGGCTTTGTCGAGCCTGTCATGACCAACGGACCTAGAATCCACTCGAGCATGCTCATTAGCGAGCTCACCGAGCACGTCACTCGAGCCATTGAGGCAAGTGACATTAGCTCAACCCCTCTAGTTGCAGAAACCACGGATGGGGTGACAATCACAAAGTCAAGCTGACCCTTGATCAAATCCCAGCTGCGCATGGAGGCTCGAGAAAAGTTGGACTCACGAGGAGACCAAACACGTGGTCATAGAATGATAGATTGAATCCTAGGGAGGGGCTACATGCGAAAATAAGAGACATTTTCTCTTACTAGTCTCGCTATCCTCTCCTTGATCTTTAGTGACACCTGACCCAACAACAGCAAGGGGTTGGATCTCACTCAAGAGCTGATAAAGGTATAAATACACCCTTTCTAAAACAGTCGTCGTGCCCGACCTCTTCCTCACATTAAACCTAGTGGCAAGGTCTGTAGAAACAAACAATTAAGCATGGCTAGTTGGACTACAAGAAACCTATGCCCCTATAGCTATGGCACTCTTACTCACTAGCATGATCAGAGTTTCCCTGCCTACACCTCGGGCCCCGTGGTCTTAACAAACAGAAGGGTCAGAACACACGAACCCCATTTCCACACATAAAAAGGGAGGAAAAACAAAATCAGCCAAATAAAACAAAATGATAAGTTTATGTGATAGTGTAGAAGGGTTGGAGTTTGTTTGCTTGTTATATGAATGATTACTCGACCTATCTGACTAACTAACCCCTCTAGGGGAGAACTATGTCTTCTATTTTGTCCGCCAGGTCTCGCAAAAGAGGAGCCACCGCCATCTCTATCTCATCTAGCTCATAGGCTTCGTAGCCAGGCGTGAAGCTGAGGCTCATTGTCTCTAGGTTGATGCTATCCCCATAATGAGAATGAACAATCATGAAGGATTGATGGACCCTAGCGCGAAGGTCGTTCCTCTCGAGCTGGCGCACCCGCACCATGATCTCGATGGCATAGGCCACGAGCAAACTGGTCCCCTCAAACCACACCACCTCTAGGTCATCACAAACCACTCCAAGGGTGGCACTTAGGATACTGAAGCTCATCGCTCTCTGCCTAAAGGTTCCTCCTCGCCTCGGTGAGGTCCTGCAGCTAACCCAGTAGAGATGCCCTCAGCCTCTAGCCTTTGGGTCATCGTGGTTCCAAGCTCGGCCTAGAGGGAGCCAATCTTCTGTTGCACGTCATCGTGCTCTCGAAGGACCTAGTCGCACTCCTCGTGAGCCGCACCATGCTTTGAGTGGAGGCTCTCCGCGGTTTGGAGCAACTCATCTCGCTCCTTGTGTAGCTGAGCGACTACCATAGCATCTTGACTCACCCTCTTCTCTATGGCTATGAGCTTCTCCTTGGCCCCCAGCTCTAGCTACCACTTCTTCTCAACCTCTACCAAAAGGTCGAGGATCCGGTGGTGGGTCTCGGCGTCCTTCTAGAGTAGCTCTAATGTAGACTAGGCCCGATCTTCCGAAAGGTATGATAGCATCAATTGGTGGAGACTCAACATTCATGATTTAGGCTTCGAACCAAGACTGATTTGGACCCCTACAACTGTTACACCACTGCTCCGTTGGTTATCAACCATGCAAATGTGATTGACCTCGCCGAGAAGGCTTTCCTGCAAGCGAATCGAGAACACAAGCAAGAATGAGATGAACATGATCTAAAATTGCAAATAAATATGAGGCTTATGATAACAAGAAGGAGTTCAAGTCTTTATTCAAAAGGACTAATCACCACAGGTGAACAAGATCAAGAACTAGGGCCCTGGTTCACAGTAAGCAGCCTTGGTGGCACAGTTGCAGCAAAATGATGTCTATTTCATGAGGAAATCAAGAACTAAACAAAACCCAAACCTTAAGGTGAGCGACGACTGGTATTTATAGATTCTTGGGCATCACCCCCCAGGATGCGCCCCCTAATGGGCCCAAATACGATACACGGTCCAACGGACCAAAAGACGGTGTTGCAGCACCCTGGTAGATTCTGGATACTGAATTGTGACCATGATTCCTATTGATTCTGAATAGCTTTTGACAAGAGACCACTTGGATTGGCTTTCTTATCAAATTAGCTTTCCATCCATATATGGATTGTCAAAAACGGAGTCCGAATGCGTCTTGGGTGACCAGTTTATAGCAGACTGGTCCTAGAACCCGAGATGGGCTCCAACTTCAGTTGGACTGGGCTTCCACCATGAAAAAATGAATTGGACACCCATGTTGGACCTCCTCCTCTCCTTGGCTTGTATGCGACAAAGTAGTGATGTCCTCATCATCCTTCCTTTCTTGAATTGAAGTCGTCCTCGACTGAAGTAGATTGTCTCCTCCATTGGATGACAGCAACGATGGTTCCAGAAGAAGACGTTCATCTTGGTGCCCCATCCTTCGCAAAGGCGGCTGCCATGATGGCTTCCCTGATGGGAATTCATCCTCCTTCTCCTGCAAAAGGTTAGTACCAACAAGAGGCATAGCACTAGGAGTAGGACCAAGTGGACATATAGGTGATGTACAAGTAAGAGCATAACATGGTTCATCATGAACAGCAAGAACAATATTTTAGAGCAAATAAAACTTCTTTCATGTTACTTGAAGGTTCATTTAATGGTTTGCTAGAGTCATTATCAAGGCCTTTCTTTTTCTTTTCAGCAAGTTCCTTTTCATATTGCACAATTTCAGCAGGTGTTAAAGGAAGTAAAGCAATGGTCTTTCCTTTAAACATAAAAGTATATCTATTTTGCCTACCATGATGTACAACATTATTATCATATTGCCAAGGGCGGCCTAACAAAAGTGAACAAGCTTGCATAGGCACGACATCAAAATCAGCATAATCATGGTATGACCCGACAGAAAAATGCACACGAGCAGATTGTGTTACCTTTGCCTTACCACTATTGTTGAACCACTGAACATAGTATGAATGTGGAAGAGCACATGTAGATAAATCAAGAGTCTTGACAAGCTCAGAACTTACCAAGTTATTGCTGCTCCCTCCATCAATTATAGCACAAACACGGAAATTATTGACAATGAGGAACATTTGAAATAAATAATGGCGTTGTAGCTTGTCTACTGGCTCAACTTGTGTACTCAAAACACGCTGAATAAGGATTGATTTGTAGTCTGCAGTGCATGCCACACTATCAATTACCTCATCAGGATCTTCAGCACTATCTGCAAATTTATCTACATAAAGATCAGTTGCAAGTGCAAATTCATTCTCTTCATCACTAGCACTAGCATACCCTCCATCATCAGTAGCAATATATGCGTGTTTGCTAGGGCATTCTTTAGCAATATGTCCCATGCCCTTGCAGTGGTGGCACACAACTTTAGAAGAGCTGCTAGAGGAAGGTGTAGCAGATCCACTAGAAGGTGTGATAGGAGAACTCTTCTTTACAGGCGCTAGTGGTGTCTGCACATTAGAAAATTTACTGATCTCGGTTGGACATGAAGGAATGGATGGAGTCACAGATGGAATCGTGGATCGCCTAGGTTGTCGTCCCTGTACTTCCCTTTTAGCTTTAATAGCATAATGATATAGTTGGAAAAATCTAGTTCATTCTTTATAGTCAAGAACATCCTGTATTTCACGACGCAAATCTCCAAAAAATCTAGAACGCTTATCCATTTTATCCTCTTGTATGTTACTACGTGCTAGACCAATTAAAAGCTCCTGATAATATTCCTCAATAGTCTTACTACCTTGATTTAAACATTGCAGTTTTAATCGTAGATCACGCTGATAGTATGGAGGAACAAATCTCAATTTCATTCATCATTTAAGTATAGTCTAGGTTTGAGGTATTTAAGCATTAGCATTAGCATTATTGCAAATATCATTCCACCAAAAAAGAGCAAAACTAGTAAACTCACTAGTAGCAAGTCTAACTCTATATTCTTTAGGTACTTGATGGGAGCTAAATTTTTTATCTACAGCCATCTCCCAATCTAAATATGCTTCAGGATTAGCAGAACCAAAAAAAAGGAGGTATCTTAAACTTGGTTTTAGAGAAAGGATCATATTACCTTGGTTGTTACCTCCCATACCGCGTCGGTTAAAGTTCAACCGATTACGGTTACGTGCATCCTCAGCACGTTGTTGAGCTTCGGCTTCAACCTTCGCGTCGCCATCATCCTCCTTAGAGAGATCATCATCATCATCTTCAGGACGTGGTTTAGGATGTCGTTGTTCAACATCTTCAATCCTCTTAGCCAAATTGGTGATTTGTTGAAGGATCTCATTGAACTTGTCATCAAGAACGGCACGAAGCTCATTCTTAGAAACACAGTCATTGAAATATGTAGGTGCGTCCTCGTTTCCTTGGCCGCTGCCTTCGGCTTTTCCTGACATGATTAGTAGAAAGGAAAATACAACACAAATAGTATTATTCCTACCAACTACTTAGGTTGTGGATAAGGAAAAATAAGGCACTCAACTCTCAAGCATCTTACCACGGTCTTACAAGTGTTCTTACCAAAGCAGCAGGCAGTGCAATCGGTCAGTGACTGTGATACCATTGTAGCTTGAGTGTAACAGTTGCAAGGCAAACCTGTACTTGGTTAGAAGAAAGCGGAGCTTGGATAGGCATAATATAGTAGCAAGGAATAGCAAAATTCGCAACTGAATAGCAAAGCTAAATAAGTATCCCAAGTACTTAGTCTTAGTTGTTGGCCTACTCACGTTCCAAGTATCAGATGTATCAAGTGATGTGAACAGCAAGAATATGATTAGGAACAAGGTACAAATTAGCACACACAAACACAGCTCAAATGGCGCTCTCTATGTGCTCCTCTAGATATTGTTCCTCTTTTGCCCCTCTCTTTTTTCTATTTTTTCGGCTATCGTTGTTTTTTTTTGAGAAATTTTGACTTTTTCTTTTTATTTTTTTATATTTTTTTTTACTTAGGAGCACAAAATAAGTAGCCATAGAAAATATGAGCTTAAACAAGTGAAAGATGTTGTCTGTGGAATTTCCAGAAGACATGCTCGAAATCGATAAAAACCTTGTGACCACGAAAAGAGGATCTTGTGACCACTTTTTGACCAAAATAAAAATCTCCGACACTGACAAGACGGGGGATGGACAGATCCAAATTTTTTTTCTGATCGATTTTGATATATGGAACGTCAAAATCCGAGTTCGTATACGAAAACTAGACCAGTTTTATGAACGCACTCCGAATTAGAGGATAAAATGGGAACAATGTGCGTAAAATTGGTCACGGTAGCAATGATTTGATGGAAACAGTGAAGACAAGTGTAGGAAATTAGATGGCATGGACTAGGGTTTGATGGATACAAAGGAAACTCAACAAGACTTGGAGACGTTCACGGATTATGATGAAAAATAAAGGGGAAAACACAAACTGGACTAGAAAACGATCTAAAACCAGCAACCAGAACTTGACCTAGGGCACAAACTCAACAACGCGAAATAGAGAAGAAATTGCATGACACAATGAGGCTATAGGACAGGGAATATGTGTCAATGTATTTTTTTTGGCTTTTTGTGGACAATAGGTAATGCAAAAACAGTAACAATCTAAAAGGGGAAACAAAGTTATACCTAATGGGCAACAAGGTCTCTGATACCACTTGATGTAGACTAGGCCTGATCTTCTGAAAGGTATGATAGCATCGATTGGTGGAGACTTGACGTTCACGATTTAGGCTTCGAACCAAGACTAATTCGGACCCCCACAACTGTTACACCACTGCTCCATTGGTTATCAACCACGCGAACGCGATTGACCTCGTCGAGAAGGCTTTCCTGCAAGCGAATTGAGAACACAAGCAAGAACGAGATGAACGCAATCTGAAATTATAAATAAATATGAGGCTTATGATAACGAGAAGGAGTTCAAGTCTTTATTCAAAAGGACTAATCACCACAGGAGAACAAGATCAAGAACTAGGGCCCTGGTTCATAGCAAGCAGCCTTAGCGGCAAAGTTATAGCAAAACGATGTCTGTTTCATGAGGAAATCAAGAAATAAACAAAACCCAAACCCTAAGGAGAGCGACGGCTGGTATTTATAGAGTCTTGGGCGTCACCCCCCATGGACGTGCCTCCTAATGGGCCCAAATACGATACAGTGTCCAATGGACCAAAAGACGATGTCGCAGCACCCTAGCGATTCTAGACGCTGACTTATGACCACAATTCCTATTGATTCCGAACAGTCTTTGATGTGAGACCACTTGTATTAGCTTTCTTATCAAATTAGCTTTCCATCCATATGTGGATTGTTGAAAACGGAGTCCGAATGTGTCTTGGGTGACCAGTTAAGGCAGACTGTTCCTAGAACCCGAGATGGGCTCCAACTTCAGTTGGACTGGGCTTCCACCATGAAAAAGATGAATTGGACGCCCATGCTGGACCTCCTCCTCTCCTTGGCTTGAATGCAACGAAGTAATGATGTCCTCATCAAGCTCGTCCCTATCCCTCCTGACCTTGGTGGCATCCTCATCATCCTTCCGTGACCTCGATGATAGAACCTCGAATGCCCTCTTGGCCTTGTCCGCATGCCGACGGCCCTCAGCCACCCGCAATCAGACACTATTCACCTCCTCGGCAATGGGAGTCAGCTCGGTCACCTTCAGCTGGGTGGTAGCAAGCTGGGCCATCACCTCCCCGTGTAGCCGCACCTCCTTGATGAGGCGGTCCTAGGTTCCCTTCTGCTCATGAAGGAACCATGACTTCCCCTGGCTACAAGCAAAAAGGGACTGAAAGAAGACGATGGTCGGAATACAAGAATATGCGGAGAAAGGAAAAAGTTAGAAGCAGGATCAAGCAAGTACCCGGCCAGCTAGAATGACAACATCAGCCAAGGCACTCCGGGCATGGTCCAGAGCTTTAAGCACGGACGTGACTCCCACGTCGAGGCTCTCCCGCACCATTGTAACAACCCAAAAATCCACACACCAAAAATACCAACTACAAAATTTTTCTTAGAACCCCCATGTGATGATGAGTGTCATGTATAGAAACCCAACCTAAGAGATGCATTAGGTCTAACCCCAACCCAAGTCAACACATAAGCATAGCATGACATTAGTTAATTGTGTTTATTAAAATTCTAACAAATAAAGTATTGCATACATTGTTAATTCAAAATGTGATTTGGATCTCCATTTTTGTTATGATATGCTTAACAACTCCAATAAAGTAATAAACCATAAAATAATTAATACTCAAACCAAAGAATAAAGGTTTAAAGAGAAAAACTAATTGTATTTTTGTATAACAAAACCATACCTATTTTTGTTATACAAAATAGTTAAATAAATTCCTAATATTTATATAAGAATGTTGTGGGCCTCATATCTAAAACTCCAATGAATTTGGTGCACCAATTTTGAATACAAATTCCAAAACCAAATTTGAATTCAAACAATGGAGAAGAAAAGAAAAACAGAAAAAGAAGAAAAGGGAGGAGGCCTTGCAGGCTCGGCCTGCTTGGCTTCATGGCCCAGCCAGCAACCGGCCAGCCCTGCCAGTGCACAGCAGCCGGCCAGCCCACAAGCTCATGCAGGCCCAGCAGCCAGCCCACGTGATGCCCATGCCCACGTGCCTCCCCGCCTTAGCTTGCCGCCGCTGCCACATGGGCCCCGCATGTCAGCCCTCCTATTCATCTTCTCCACACCACGACCTGACCGCTCACGTCGATTCCTTTCCCCGACCGAGCCCCGATAGCGTTGGCAGCGGCGGGCCAGGGCGTCATGCCCAGGTCATGGCCCTATCTCCTTGGCGCCATGCCCACGAAACCTCATGCCACCGTTGGATGCATCGCACGCCTCTCCACCGATCGATCGCCGTCCGCCATGGAAGCTTGGAGCTTGGCTATAAAAGCCCGGCCTCGGTTGCCCTAGCGCCCTGAGCTCGTCCCATCACCCCGACGCCACCTAGGTGGCTGTCCACTTCACCACTGAGCCAGAGAAGGGAGAGGAAGAAGGAAGGGAGAGGGAGAAAGCAGAGGAAGGCGCCATCAGAACACCTCCGAAGTCACCGGAGCCGAGGGCGATGCCTGTCGTCATCATCACGGTTGTGGGTTGGCACTGCACGGCTTCCGGAGCTACATGGCCTCGAACCGCCACTACATCGCCACCCTATCGCCATCGACACCAATGGTGAGCCCCTAGTCATCCCCCTGCTCGCCACCGGACCGCACCGTGCTGGCCATGGCGCTCCACATCGGGAGCGCGTAGGCCAGGGCCATCTCCGGCCTCTGGGAACACCCGCACCCACGCACACACCCGCGACCACGCCATGACCACGCCGCTAGAGCCCCATAGTGCACCCGCGTGCCTCACCGTCGTCACCATGTCACCGTGGCCGCCAGGGAGCCCCTACCGGCCACCTGGAAGCCCGAACCCCCGCCTTGAGCCCTGGATGCCTTCACCGTGCACCCACGGATCCATAGAAGCCCCTATCTGCCCAGCCGAGCCACCGGAGAGCCAGCATGCGTGACCTCGCCACCGCCGAGCACCTGCCGAGCCACCAGCTGCCGTGGCCAATGCCCTAGCAGGCCCCGGCCACCACTTAGACCCCAGCATCATGATCGCCGTGGCCTAGGGAAGCTCTTCCCCTCCCCAATTGGACACCAGCACCACCACGGAGGCTCACCAATGAGCTTGCCACCGGCAAGAGCACCGCCGCAGGAGAAACAGGGGAAACTCCCCTCGTTGGCCACCCACGCGTGCACCCGGTGCACATGAACCGTGCCTTGAGAGAAGAAGGGTGGACTCAGTCCACCGTAGACCTATCTACGGTCCATGGACCAGCGTCTCTTGGTCCACCGTGAGCCACGCTCATGCCCACAGCCGTAGACCACAGCCCAGTAGAGGCCCACGGCTACGACGTGGCAGCGCCACAGCTTGCCACGTGTCGGGCCCGACCTGGCCTAGACCGGCCCAACCTGAGTCCGTCAAAGCCCTGTTTGAGACCCGGCCCACGTTGACCATTGATCGATCAACGTTGACCATTGACCTAGCCCCACATGTTAGTGGCACAGACACTCTGGAACCACATGTCAGATGCTGATGTCATGCTGACGTCACGTGGGACCCACATGTCAGAAGCCAATACAGCCGGGGTGACATCATGTTGACATCACATTGACATCAGCTGCTAACGTCAGCAGCCCTGGCCCACACGTCAGTGACCCTGACTGTTGACTGTTGACCATTGACTAGCTCGTTGACCTACATTGACTTCGACCGGACCCACATGTCAGTGACCCAAGAGTCCCTGGACCCACTTGTCAGAACTAATGACGTTGCTGACGTCATGCTGACGTCAGCTGGACCCCACCTGTCAGCTCAGAACTGAGACACTGATGCCATGCTAATGTCAGCATGCCACGTGCACCTATCACTGCGTGACACATGTCAGCCTAGGATTAATCCAGCCTTTTCCCATTTTCAGAAATGATTTAAACTTCGGAAATTCATAACTAATTCATACGACCTCAGAAAAATATGAAACTAGGATCAAAATTCATCTAAAATTGAGCTCTACGCAATGAACCCATATTTGAGTGCATTTGGCTCTTTTGAATTTCCAATGCTTCTTTGTGCTATTCTATAGACGTCGCTAACACGACTATAATGTAATTGTTTGCAGACTCGGAGGAGAACCAGATAGACTGAGGATCATGAGTACCGTGAGGAGTACGGAGATGACTACACTGAAGGTGCCACATCCTACCCAATCTCGTAGCACCTATTATGCATGGCTATTATAGAACTGCTACTACTTTACTTTACTGCTATAATCATACTATGATAGGACTTGCATGGTAGAATGCTTACTTGATGGCCTTTACCTTGATGCAACCTTACCCCTGCATACCCTGCTATTAGGGTTGGGTAAAAGGTATATGAGGTGGTCCTGGGTGTGAACCAGTGATGGGAAGAGCCCGAGATGGAGGTGCTATGGTGGCACAGTAAATGGAAACCCTGATGAAGGCATTCTGGCTTAGTCATCCCTAAGGACTTACTAGTACTCAGATTCACCAAGAAGCCTTACGTACCACTCACCCTATATGGTGCAGGACTGGCCGGACTACTTGGTAGGATATTGCCACTACTGCTAGGTTGATAGCGGATAGTGTAAGGAGGTACAGGGCGTAGAGGATTTCTCCCACACCCTTCCAAAACTTCATGGAGACCTTGTGGACCTAGCTCATGACTCATAGTTTCAGCCACCCCAAACTAGACTTGGGGTGTACCAGGGCTAAATGGTAGAGTGGACATTATCCTAGGCTAGCAAGCGGCTAGAATTCAGCCCAGTTAACGACAGTCAGCGAGGAAGGTGGATCTTGTGGTTATGTAAAACCTCTACAGAGTCTATGGTTGATCGAACGATACATGTGCTGACTTGTCGGCTATGGACCTTTCCTGGGTTTCGCTTAAACTAGATAGTCAGATGAGTCCTTCTCTTCTTCCCTCGTGAGAGAGTGTCAGTTGTAGCTAGGGGCTACGGGCCATGAGGCAGTGCCGAGAGGGAGTTGGCCTATCGACTGAGCAATGGTATGGTGTTGATGGAGATGGTGGTATATCGATCCCAGGATCAAAACCTGGCTCTAGAATGGGAATGGGGTGGAATGTGTGTAGGAATGGTGTTAAAACTTGACTACACTTTTATATACTTGATATGCTAAATACATAGGAAACCCCAGCCTTATAGGTTCCTTTTGACTATATCCAACTTGCATCCAATTTCCACAAAGCAATGCTCATAGGGTTGGGAGTGGCCTAGTACAAATTGTACTGATAAATTTTGGCACACAGGTTCTACAGAGGAGTATAGCTCCGAGGAGTTTGACGGTTGAGGGATTCGTTCCTATGCTCGAGTTTGGCGATCTTATCTTCAAGCTATTCTGAATGAATGCTACTTTTGATTCCGCTAATGCGGCGATGTAATAATTTATGTAATTCCACACTATTTGTACTCTGATATTATCGTTGTATGGATGTGATATTTGACTGGAATTTAGGTAATATGATCTACAACGGTCTTATTACACTTCGACGCTGTGGATTTCCCTTTGCGGAAATTGGGGTCGCTTCAGTTGGTATCAGAGCCATACTTGACCATAGGATGAAACCCTTAGAAATGGACGATAGAATAGGACAAGAATAGCCCTTCTTTTAGTTATATACCGACCCTACATTTACTTTTATGCAAGGCTTATCTATTATGGACCTGCTAACACCTATTCCTTAAAACATGCAGATGACAACGAACATCGACTGGCCGCCTCTAGGACCGCTACCTCTAGACCACTGCCAAGCTTACCTTCGACCTATGTGAGCTCGGGGGTTTTGCACAGACCCTCTACCGAGTTCTCGTCACGTTAGGTGTCCCTAACGAGCTTGTCAAGGTCACCTGCACCGGGAAGCCAGCTCAGGAAGGAAGAATCAAAGGACCGATTGTCACCTCAGTCGAGTTCCCTAGCTAGCACTACCTTACCTTCTATCCTAGCTTTCACCGAGTTGACTATAGAGGACATAGTCGAGGAGGGACTACAAGCTATCTCACACAAGGCACTTTGTAGAGTGATGAGGCACCACTACGAGCACCTAAAGACGATAGAGTTCCGTCTACTTCCCTAGGCCCTTGACCTCAGCCTTACCCCTAGTGAGCAGAGATTCATAGCTGGTAGAGTTATCTTGGCTGAGGAGGACTGATGCCTTCATGTCTCAACTATCCACCTACTAGAGCAGGATAGGTATGTGACCCAGCTAGAGCAGAGGAGACATCAGGACCAGGCCCTTCAGTGGGAGTACCAGGAGCGAGACTCACAGAGAGCACAGGAGCGAGCTAGCCTACTGGAGACAGTTGCCAAGCTATAGGATGAGCTCACCCATCATGAAGAGGTCCACAGAACCAAGGTCATAGACTTATAGGACAAAGCCGCTAACCTAGGCAACAGGAACTGCTACCTTGATAGCAAGGTCTTGGAGTTGTAGAGAGAGTTGGATGACAAGAAGGCCGAGTTCAACCGCAGAGGAGATAGAGAGAGATCCAAGGGGATTGATATGCTAAAAATCCAATCTCAGAACAAGACCATGACTCAAGATCTAGAGGAGTTTAGGAAGAAGGCCGTTCGCAACCAGGGTCACCTAATCGAGGCACTCAGGTAGATCGAGTACCTATAGGACAAGTGTGAGAGGACCTGGCAGGCTTGGCAGAAGTCTAACAAGAAGCGCCTTAGGGAGATGGAGGGTATGTGGGATCAGCTACCCAAGGAGATTCGTAGCAAGATGAAGCCTAGGGTAGAGGAGTTTGAGTTAGCCCTGACTCGCCTCAACCTAGACGCCTGCCCTACCCTACCTAGAGCCAAGCCTACTGAAGGAGCTCACCAAGGCCCTGAAGTACATGTCTCGACTCCACAAGTCTGATGAGGGGATCGAGATTGAGAACAGTCATATCCCAGCTTGTGGTGTACAAGTTAGAGTAGAATGACCCTACGTGGTCATGAGTCATGACAGTAGCTTCCATAAGTTGTACCCCATGATGTACCCCTTATGAGATGTATTATGAGACATTATGCGTAGTATGATTCTCGCACGTCTTTAAGTATAGCTACTGGAGATGATGCTATGTAATAAAACCCATGTAATGAATGTTTTTGGATCTTATTGCATTTTATGGATCTTATTGCTTCTTTGTAATAAGTGTTGGATAGAACAAATGTTTTTCTTTAAATTGTCAAAATCATGTAATCATATTGAATTATAAGCCCTTATGGCACAAACACTAAATTCTCTATGATCTGTGTTGCAGATGCCGAACCGCCGATCTAATCACCTGATGAACCGTGGATGTGCGCCCACCCCCGAACCAGTCGAACCAAATGGGGGACGTGGTGGCAACAACCGTGGCCGTGGCCGTGGCTATGGATGTGGAGGGATACCCTTCCACCTAGAGAATACCCCGCTGCCTGAGGAGAACATTCCTCCACCACCACCACTGAACCTGGCAGAAGTGATGGCACAACAGACCTAGCTTCTTGCAGCTCTTATTGAAGGACCAAACCGTCACCAGGGAGGTCAGCAGAATGACTTCCAAAGGAAGCTGGAAGGATTCCTAAAGCTAAGGCCACCTACCTATGATGGCACCGACCCTGACCCGCTTGTAGCCGATGACTGGCTCAAGGAGATAGAGAAGAAGCTTGACCTCACTACTTTCACCAATGATGAGTGTGTTGGAGCAGCCGCACACCAGCTCACAGGTGCAGCACGCGCCTGGTGGGACAATTTTAGTGATTCCCATGAGGACCCTACTAACATCTCGTGGGATGAGTTTGCCGAAGCATTTACTGAGTACCACATTCCCAAGGGTGTCATGGACGCCAAAGCTGAGGAGTTCTACAACATCAAGATGGGAAAGGACAGGGTGACTGTGTACACTACTCATTTCACCAATCTTCTTTGCTATGCACCTTCCTATGTTGTGAACTCTGAGAAGGAGAAGCTGTACTATTACCACAAGGGACTTAACCCTCATATCAAGCTAAAGTTTGGTGGTATTGACAGTAACACATTGCATGCTCTAGTGGATCGCTGCATCCAGATTGAGAAGGACTATGCTGAAGCTGGAGAAGAGTACAGGGAGAGAAAGCGTAAGCCTGAGGAGTCCCTCCATGGACGTGATTGCAAGAGGTTCCACAGAGATGCACCATCTAGGGAACGCTCTCGCCACAACAGGGATGACAACCTTGGATCGAGTAGGGGTAGTGGAGGCTACACCACCAAAAACTCCTGCCCTGCTCAGGATTGTTACATCCGGGACCATTATGCTCAGGACCGCAACACCCAGGACCGTTTCAACCATTCCCGCTCCGTGAATGAACGCCCAGCATAGAACCGCTCCACACCAAGCACGGGAAACTGGAAGGCACCCGTGCCAACCCCTATAGGCAGTACGCCTTTCACCTGCTTTGCTTGTGGCCAACCATGTCACAAAGCCACTAAATGCCCTCAGAACTCAGCTGCTCAGAAGTCTCAGTTCAAGGGATCTGCTACTCGTGGATGTCTCAACCATCTAGACGCCGAGGAAGCACAGGCTGCCCCTGACGTTGTGTACGATATGTTTTTAGTTAATGGCAATACTGCATCAGTTCTATTTGACTCAGAAGCAACTTGTTCTTACATATCATCCAAGTTTGAATGAGAACATGACCTGTCTGTAACCCCATGTGAAAAGCCTATCATCACCAGTTCACCTCTAGGAGACCTAAAATGCACCCACATCTATAAGGGAGTGAGTCTAACCATTGAGGGTCTTATCTTTAAAGCCGACCTAACCCTGTTACCTTCCACTAACCTAGATGTCATCTTAGGCATGGATTGGCTAACCATTCACCAAGGTATCATATCATGTTCACCTAGATATGTCCAAGTGACCCACCCATCAGGCCAAGTCATTAGATGTGAACCCCAGTCCAGAAAGACCACTTCTATCCTATGTGCCCTTAAAGCCAGTTCAGAATCACAAAAAGAGGAGAAGACAGTTCATGATGTGCCAGTGGTCAAAGACTATCCTGATGTATTCCCTAAAGAATTACCGGGTATGCCCCCAGACCGTGATATAGAGTTCATCATTGATCTTTTGCTGGGAATAGGACCTATTGCCAAGAGACCCTATCAGCATGTCAGTTGATGAACTGGCTAAGCTCAAGAAGCAGCTTGATCAGCTCATCTCAAAGGGATATATCAGACCCAGTGCTTCACCCTAGGGATCCCCTGTTCTGTTTGTTAAGAAGAAGGATGGCTCAATGAGAATGTGCATTGATTACCGAAACTTGAACGCAGTCACCATCAAGAACAAGTAACCCCTGCCAAGGATTGATGATCTGCTTGATCAGCTTCGAGGTGCCAAGTATTTCTCCAAGATTGACCTCAGATCCGGCTATCATCAGATGAAGATTCATGAGAGTGACATCCTGAAGACAGCTTTCGTGACTAGGTATGGGCAGTTTGAGTTCACCGTGGTATCCTTTAGACTCACGAATGCTCCCGCATACTTCATGAACATGATGAATAAGGTTTTCATGGATGAACTGGATAAGTTCATGGTAGTATTCATTGATGACATCCCTGTCTATTCACCCACCGCTGAAGAACATGAACATCATCTGAGAACGGTGCATGAGAAACTAGCCTAACATCAGCTCTACGCAAACTTCAGCAAATGTGAATTTTGGCTACAGAAAGTTGCCTTCTTGGGCCATGTATTATCAACTGAAGGTGTCGTAGTTGACCCGGCCAAGATTGAAGCTATGAAAGAGTGGGATCAACCCCATAATGTGACAGAAATCAGAAGTTTCTTGGGATTGGCTGGATATTATCGCCGATTCATCGAAAACTTCTCCAAGATAGCCCGTCCAATGACCAACCTTCTGAAGAAGACTAAGGAGTTTGACTGGACGCCTGAGTGCGAACAAAGCTTCTAGAAGTTGAAACAGAAGCTTACCACAACTCCTGTGCTAGCATTGCTTGATATCAGCAAAGATTTCATGGTCTATTGTGATGCATCCCATCAAGGACTTGGTTGTGTACTGATGCAAGATGGGAGAGTGATAGCATATGCATCTCGATAGTTGAAGGAACACAAGAACCGTTACCCAACCCATGACCTTGAGTTAGCAGCAGTTGTGCATGCCTTGAAGATCTGGAGACACTACTTGATAGGCAACAAGTGTGATGTCTATATGGATCACAAGAGCTTGAAGTACTTTTTCACTCAGGAAGATCTAAATATGAGGCAACATCGATGGCTGGAATTGATCAAGGACTATGACCTGGAAATTCACTATCATCCGGGAAAAGCTAATGTAGTCACAGATGCTCTCAGTCACAAGAGTTACTATCATGCCTTGATCACTGAATCCGTACCACCTGAGCTCAAGGAAGAGATTGATGATTTCCAACTAGAGATACTACCGCATGGCTTGTTGAATGAGCTCCGCATACAATATGATCTCACAGATCATATCCGTCAAGCTTAGATGAGTTGTGAAGAGATCGAATATCTCTATGGTCTAATGAAACTAGGCTACAAGACCAACCACCAAGAGGATGAACAAGGAACCATCTGGTTCAAGAATAGAATCTGTATTCCATCTAACCTAGTACTACGAGAGGAAATTCTGTCAGAAGCTCATGATTCCAAGTACTGTATTCACCCGGGAGGTTCAAAGATGTACCAAGACTTAAAGAAACACTTCTGGTGGAAAGGCATGAAGACAGATGTTGCAGGACATGTGGCATGTTGTGACACCTGTAATAGAGTCAAGGTTGAACATCAAAGGCCTGCAGGTTTGCTAAAGCCTCTTGATGTTCCCGAGTGGAAATGGGAGAGCATATCTATGGATTTCATAGTTGGATTGCCCCATTCGCAGAAAGGCAATGATTCCATCTGGGTGATTGTCGATTGTTTGACCAAGATTGCTCACTTTGTACTAGTTAAGACCAAGACCAATGCTGAAAAATTAGCAGATCTATATATTGAGCATATCCTCAGACTGCATGGAGCTCCTTCTAGTATTGTATCTGATCGTGGTCCTCAGTTTGTGTCCCAATTCTAGGAAGCTCCGCACAAGTCCATTGGAACCAAACTCGATTTCAGTACCGCTTATCACCCATAGACAGATGGACAGATAGAGCAAGTGAATCAGATCTTACAAGACATGCTTCGTGCTAGTGTACTGAGTTATGGCTCTGATTGGGAGAAATGCCTACCTTATGCAGAGTTCTCTTACAATAACAGCTACCAAGCTAGTATCAAGATGCCGCCATTTGAAGCTCTGTATGGTAGACCTTGTAAGACACCTTTGATGTGGTCCCAACCGGGAGAAAGATCATTCTTTGACTCCACCAAGGTTCAAGATGCCAAAGGAGTTGCTCAAGTGAAGGAGAACTTGAGAATTGCCCAAAGTCGATACAAGAGCTATGCTGACAAAAGAAGAAGAGAACTTGAGTTCAATGTGGGAGACTTTGTCTATCTCAAAGTATCCCCGCTACGTGGAACTATCAAATTCCATGTGAAAGAAAAGCTTGCCCCTAGATTTGTTGGCCCATACAAGATTTGCAAGAGGATTGGAAAGCTCACCTACAAACTTGAGCTACCCGAGGAATTGATGGGTGTACATCCCGTATCCCATGTCTCACAGCTATGCAAGTGTTTGAGAGTGCCCAATGAAGTAGTTCAAACTGATACGCTTGACATACAAGATACACTTGAGTATAAAGAACATCCTATCAGGATTCTGGGCAGAGATACCAAAGAGACCCAAAGTAAGACTATCCCTATGTGCAAGATCCAATGGAGCAATCACACTGAGAGAGAAGCAACGTGGGAGAAAGAGTCTGACCTCTGGCTACGATATCCTTACCTCTTTGAAGAGTACGTTACGCTTTAATCTCGGGGCTGAGATTCTATTAAGGGGGTAGGACTGTAACAACCCAAAAATCCACACACCAAAAATACCAACTACAAAATTTTTCTTAGAACCCCCATGTGATGATGAGTGTCATGTATAGAAACCCAACCTAAGAGATGCATTAGGTCTAACCCCAACCCAAGTCAACACATAAGCATAGCATGACATTAGTTAATTGTGTTTATTAAAATTCTAACAAATAAAGTATTGCATACATTGTTAATTCAAAATGTGATTTGGATCTCCATTTTTGTTATGATATGCTTAACAACTCCAATAAAGTAATAAACCATAAAATAATTAATACTCAAACCAAAGAATAAAGGTTTAAAGAGAAAAACTAATTCTATTTTTGTATAACAAAACCACACCTATTTTTGTTATACAAAATAGTTAAATAAATTCCTAATATTTATATAAGACTGTTGTGGGCCTCATATCTAAAACTCCAATGAATTTGGTGCACCAATTTTGAATACAAATTCCAAAACCAAATTTGAATTCAAACAATGGAGAAGAAAAGAAAAACAGAAAAAGAAGAAAAGGGAGGAGGCCTCGCAGGCTCGGCCTGCTCGGCTTCACGGCCCAGCCAGCAACCGGCCTAGCCCCGCCAGTGCGCAGCAGCCGGCCGGCCCATGAGCTTGTGTTGGCCCAATAGCCAGCCCAGCGCGACGCCCACGCCCACGCGCCTCCCTGCCTTCGCTTGCCGCTGCTGCCACACAGGCCCTACATGTCAGCCCTCCTGTTCATCTTTTCCACGCCATGGACCCAACCGCTCATGCTGATTCCTTTCCCTGACCAAGCCCCGATAGCACTGGCAGGGGCAGGCCAGGGGGTCACGCTCGGGGCATGGCCCTATCTCCTTGGCGCCGTGCCCACAAAACCTTGCGCCACCGTTGGATGCATCGCATGCCTCTCCACCGATCAATCATCATCCGCCATGGAAGCTTGCAGCTTGGCTATAAAAGCCCGGCCTTGGTTGCCCTAGCGCCCTAAGCTCGTCCCATCACCCTGACGCCACCTAGGTGGCCGTCCAGTTCACCACCGAGCCAGAGAAGGGAGAGGAAGAAGGAAGGGAGAGGGAGAAAGCAGAGGAAGGCGCCATCGGAACACCTCCTAAGTCGCCGGAGCCGAGGGCAACACCGTCGTCATCATCACGGTCACGGGTCGGCACTACACAGCTTCCAGAGCTACATAGCCTCAAACTGCCACTGCATCGCCACCCTATCACCGTCGAAACCAACGGTGAGCCCCCAGTCATCCCCCTGCTCGCCACCGGACCGCACCGTGTCGGCCATGGTGCTCCACACTGGGACCGCGTAGGCCAGGGCCATCTCCGGCCTCTGGGAACACCCGCACCCATGCACACACCTGCGACCACACCATGACCACCCCGCTGGAGCCCCGTAGTGC
The DNA here is from genome assembly GCF_019320115.1 of Miscanthus floridulus. Taxonomy (NCBI): domain Eukaryota; kingdom Viridiplantae; phylum Streptophyta; class Magnoliopsida; order Poales; family Poaceae; genus Miscanthus; species Miscanthus floridulus. The sequence continues at coordinate 34,812,302 of NC_089583.1, forward strand.
ACCCGCGCGCCTCACCGTCATCACCATGTCGCCATGGCCACCGGGGAGCCCCTACCGGCCACCTAGAAGCTCAAATCCCCGCCTTGAGCCCTAGAAGCCTTCACCGTGCACCCACAGATCCGCAGAATCCCTTATCTGCCCACCTGAGCCACCGAAGAGCCTGCATGCATGACCTCACCACCGGCGAGCACCGCCGAGCCACTAGCCACCATGGCCAACGCCCTAGAAGGCCCCGGCCACCACTTAGACCCCAGCATCATGATGTCATGGCCTAGGGAAGCTTTTCCCCTCCCCAATTGGACACCAGCACCGCCACGGAGGCTCACCAGTGAGCTCGCCACTGACAAGAGCACCGCCACAGGAAAAATAGGGGAAACTCCCCTCGCCGGCCACCCGCGCGTGCACCCGATGCACATGGACCATGCCTGAGAGAAGAAGGGTGGACTCAGTCCACCATAGACCTGTCTGCGGTCCATGGACCAGCGTCTCTTGGTCCACCGTGAGCCACGCTCACACCCATAGCCATACACCATAGCCCTAGTAGAGGCCCACGGCTACGACGTGGCAGCGCCACAGCTTGCCACGTGTCAGGCCCGGCCCGGCCCAGACCGGCCCAACCCGAGTCCGCTAGAGCCCGTTTGAGACCCAGCCCATGCTAACCATTGACCATTCAACATTGACCATTGACCTAGCCCCACATATCAGTGGCACAGACACTCTAGACCCACACGTCATGCTGACGTCACGTGGGACCCACACGTCAGAAGCTAATATAGCTAGGGTGATGTCATGCTGACGTCACGTTGACATCTGTTGCTGACGTCAACAGCCCTAGCCCACACGTCAGTGACCCTGACCATTGACCATTGACCGTTGAGTCGCCCGTTGACCTACGTTGAATTTGACTGGACCCACATGTTAGTGACCCAAGAGTCCCTGGACCCACCTGGCAGAACTGATGACGTTGCTGACATCATGTTGACATCAGCTAGACCCCACCTGTTAGCTTAGAACCGAGATGCTGATGTCATGTTGACGTCAGCATGCCACGTGGACCTGTCACTGCATGACACGTGTCAGCCCAGGATTAATCCAGCCTTTTCCCATTTTCAGAAATGATTTAAACTTTGGAAATTCATAACTAATTCATACGACCTCAGAAAAATATGAAACCAGGACCACAATTCATCTAAAATCGAGCTCTATGCAATGAACCCATGTTTGAGTGCATTTGGCTCTTTTGAATTTCCAATGCTTCTTTGTGCTATTCTATAAACGTCGCTAACGTGACTATAATGCGATCGTTTGTAGACTCGGAGGAGAACCAGATAGATGAGGATCGTGAGTACCATGAGGAGTACAGAGACGACTACACTGAAGGTGCCACATCCCACCCAATCTCGTAGCACCTATTATGCATGGCTATTATAGAACTGCTACTGCTTTACTTTACTGCTATAATCATACTATGATAGGACTTGCATGGTAGAATGCTTACTTGATGGCCTTTACCTTGACACAACCTTACCCCTGCATACCCTGCTATTAGGCTAGACACACGCTTACTGCTATATATAATTGCTTACACTTCTACTACGCTTATACTACATTAATGCATGGTGGAAACTAGGTTATCTGGACTATGGGGAGAGTGCTGCGTGTGTGACTTGGGTGTGTGGAGGGTGAGGGTTGTGTCGACCAAGTTGGAGTATACGACGAGCCTAGGGCAAGTCATGCTATGTGGTGCTACCTGGGCACCCCTAGAATGGATACCTGTGGTGGGTAAAAGGTATATGAGGTGGTCCTGGGTGTGAACCTATGATGGGAGGAGCCCGGGATGGAGGTGCTGTGGTGGCACAGTAAATGGAAACCCTGATGAAGACATTCTGGCTTGGTCATCCCTAAGGACTTACTAGTACTCAGATTCACCGGGAAGCCTTATGTACCACTCGCCCTATATGGTGTGGGATGGACGGACTACTTGGTAGGATATTGCCACTACTACTAGGTTGATAGCGGATAGTGTAAGGAGGTACGGGGCACGGAGGATTTCCCCCACACCCTTCTAAGACTTCATGGAGACCTTGTGGACCCAGCTCATGACTCATAGTTTCAGCCACCCCAAACTAGACTTGGGGTGTACCAGGGCTAAATGGTAGAGTGGCATTATCCTAGGCTAGCAAGCGGCCGGAATCAGCCCAGTTGATGACGGTCAGCGAGGAAGGTAGATCTTGTGGTTATGTAAAACCTCTATAGAGTGTATGGTTGATCGATCAATACATATGCCGACTTGTCGGCTATGGACCTTTCCTGGGTTTCGCTTAAACTAGATAGTGAGATGAGTCCTTCTCTTCTTCCCCCATGAGAGAGTGTTAGTCGTAGCCAGGGGCTATGGGCCATGAGGCAGTGCCAAGAGGGAGTTGGCCTGTCGACTGAGCGATGGTATGGTGTTGATGGAGATGGTGGTATATCGATCCCAGGATCGAAACCTGGCTCTGGAATGGGAATGGGGTGGAATGTGTGTGGGAATGGTGTTAAAACTTGACTACACTTTTATATACTTGATATGCTAAATACGTAGGAAACCCCAGCCTTATAGGTTCCTTTTGACTATATCCAACTTGCATCCAATTTCCACAAAGCAATGCTCATAGGGTTGGGAGTGGCTAGTACAAATCGTACTGATAAATTTTGGCACACAGATTCTGCTGAGGAGTATAGCTCCGAGGAGTTTGACGGTTGAGGGATTCGTTCCTATGCTCGAGTTTGGTGATCTTATCTTCAAGCTATTCTAAATGAATGCTACTTTTGATTCCGCCAATGCGGCGATGTAATAATTTATGTAATTCCACACTATTTGTACTCTGATATTATCATTGTATGGATGTGATATTCGACTAGAATTTGGGTAATATGATCTACAACAGTCTTATTACACTTTGACATTGTGGATTTCCCTTCACGGAAATCGAGGTCGCTTCAACCATGCTCTCGGTGGCATCGTTGAGGGTGAAGAGCATCAATGCCGGGTCCTCTGGATTTGTCCACCGGAGTAGGGGTTCACCCCGCATAGACGAGTGGCTGCCTCCCAACATCAGGGCCAGGGATGATTCCCCGCTGGTCCTCTCTACCACCGCCACAACATCCAAGAGACCCCTCGGCTGCATCCCCCTCTGTCTAGCATATGTCGAGCGCCGTCGCTTGGGCCGTCGGTGGCGCAGGTTGCGATGCTACCTTGGGCGTCGCCATAGTTGCGTCTGGCTATGGCCCACCTATCCCAGCCATTGCCACCTTTACCTACATTGGTGGGACCTCGACCACCTGAGTTATGCCTACCATGGCTGGTGCCACCAGCACTGGAAGGCAGCTCCATCTCCCCATTGTCGGTAGCATATCGCCTCCATTGCTGGCTACTCGGCGACATTTGAGGGCGTCCCTTGAGCCCCTGTGCACACTTGTCCTACTAAGGGCACGGGCGTCACCATGGGTGGCACCTGATCGGCTGGTGTTGTGATCACACCAGCACCACTCCTGCCCGAAATGGGCGCGACGCCAATCGACGGCTACCGCCCTGCTTGAAAGGCGACGCTCTTCTTTAGCGCTAGCACCAAAGGATTACACCGCTTCATGATGCTTCAAAGAAAGAAAAGCATAAGTCACGATGAAAATAGAGAAAAAATAGAGAAATATAGAGGAGCTGGTGACTTACATTGGTGTTGTTGGTGGCGGATATGTTTGGGGGCCGAACCCCTAGACCCCTGATCCACCTCATCGGGGTGGGGCCATTTCGAACCCGCCCCCTGCTCTCGATCAGAGGGGCTTGCTCCCCTGGCATCTTGGGCACGATGGTGGGGCCACCCACCTCCACTAACACCTCAGGCATAGCATCAGATCCGCCTGCTCTTGTTGGCTCCTCGGGTAGACTGATGGTCCAGCCTGTCTCCGCTGGTCCCATGAACGCTGCCCTCCCCTCCATAGAATAGGAAGGGCCTAACTCCTACAAGGATGACCTGATACCTGTCAACACATCCTCACTCCCTAGGTCATCACACTCGATGTCGTCGACTACCTCATTGTTGTCTTCCTCATCATCATCATCATTATTGGTGTCCTGCCCTCGCTCCCACTCCTACAGCTTCTGCTACCTCTTCCTCCCATTGTCCTCCTTCGCCTTCCTAAGCTGCTCACCCTCAGCGTGATTTGCCACCCTCATGGATGAATCCCTCGATAGTAGAGCTGGGTGATCCATAAGGACAAGGTCCCTTGGCTAGTCCCCCATCTCAATGTTAGTGTTAAGGGGTCATGAGATCAATTGAAGAGATGGCATGAAGAGAGGAAACTTATGAAGTTGGTGTAGCCCAGTTCTGACCGCATTGGAGGATGCCCCTGGCACCAGGTACACGAAATCAAGAGGGACGCCTACATTGTCCCACGAAGGCTCCATCACCTCCTTGATGTGCTGCATAACTTTAGAGGTGGAGAGCGCTCCCTCGGCCAGCACTGTCCTGACGAATGATGCCTCAGGTGCCATCCCATATAGTGGAAGCATGCGCCTCATCAGCGGCGCCACCCTCCTCGCATGGTAGGCCCCAATGATGCCCGACCCCTTTAGGCCCCTCTCCTTCAGGATGCAGATGGCGGTGAGGTGGTCTAGGATCTTCTTCTTGTCCTTCTCTAGGACACCCCACTTCCTCCATGAATCCATGGCCTCTTCGATTAGGTGCTTGGTGAACTCTAGCAGGGGGCGGCAGTGTTGTTCTTTAGATAAAACCACTATGAATGTCACCCCTTGTTGGAGGTCAACAGCCACATCACCGGGTACTCACCGACCCGATTTTTGTGGAGGTGGATGCCAGCGCATCCCATCGGTGTATGCAGCTCCTACTTGTTGCTCTTCTCCCTCTTCTTCTAGAGGGCGACGGTGAAGAAGTACTGCCATAGATCGCAGTGGGGACCAATCCCTAGGAATCAATCACATAGGGCGACGAACATCGCCATGTGCTAGATTCCATTGGGATTGAGGTGCTTTAGCTCAATCTTGTAGTAGTGCAGCAGCCCCTGAAGAAATTTGTGCATAGGGGTAGCGAACCCATGCTCATGGAAGTACGCAAATGACACCACATAGCCATTGGGTGGTGACGATGTGTCCTCCTCACCGAGCAGCAGCCACTCCTCGGCCGTGGTCCACGTGTAGAGAAGACCATGACAGACGAGGCCCTCCTTACGCTGGAAGGTGATGTTAGAGCAGCACCATGAATCCATTGCAAGATGACAACGGGTGCATGCGAGGTCGACGGTGGCTGCGATGCGAATGAAGGAAGCCTAGGCAATTTGCGGTGGAGGTTGCAGATGCAAAGGCAAGAAGGCAAAGTATGAAACCTCAGGGGTGAACCCTTTGGTTTTATAGGGGTGACAGATGAGAGAAACCAACCATCCTCCTAGATCTCCGTTCCTTCCATGATCTTCTATAATGTCACACCACAGGATATGCGCACGCAATCCCTATCCTTTCCCTTAGAAGACTCATCGGATGTTTGGCCTCCCTAGGTGGGCCACGACTCATTGTGAATGAGAAGAATACGGATCAAAAAACACCTTTGTGGCCCGTCTGGGCCTAGGGGTTTGATGGTTGGCCCATCAACAGGTTCGATAGCTACTCCAGGCACCCTTACGATAATGGATGGAAAGGGACGAGTCTCGCAAGTAGCCAGTACCTAGGCACACGAGCGCCATAGGCATCTTAGCCTATGATTGAGTCTTAGCCAGGCTGACCCTAGCCGGATACCCACAAAATAGGATGCCATGACCCTAATCAAACTATCTAGCTAATGAACCACCAAATCTCATGGCCATACCCACGAAGGGTACGGCCTTGGCAAGAAAGAATCACCATTCCCAGGACATGCCATGGGTGAGAAAAGAAGGCTAGGACCCTTAGAGTCCTCCCTTTCAAAAAACCTCCAAAGGAGTATTCTACTCCTCCATAGGCTTGGGGGCTACACCCACTAGGTGCACTCGCGCGCACCCACTAGCAAGTCAAAAAAACACAGGTGATTCTACCTGAATCACCCAGGGGATTGAGTGCTACTATCAGGGACCAATACTAGGGTACCCAAAGAGGAGGAGCTAATAACCATGAACGCTGATACACCCGAGCGGTCAAGAGTGTGACTACACCTCTTACTGAACTCCACCTCGTCTGACCATTGAGGCCATGGGCTCTGCCTTGTTTGACCCCTAAGGGTTGGCTCTGCCACAATGGACACTAAGGTCGTGGGCTCCACCTCGCCCAACCCCCAAGGGTTGGCTCTACCTCGGTGGACACTAAGGCTGTGGGCTCTGCCTCACCCGACCCCCAAGGGTTGGCTCCACCTCGGCTAACTTCCAAGGGTTAGATCCGTCTTGTCTGACCCCCCAAGGGTTTGCTCTGCCTCGCCTAACATCTGAGGGCCAGCTCTGTCTCGCCCGATGTCTAAGGACCGACTCTGCCTCATCCGACATCCAAGGGCTGGTTCTACTTCGGCTGACTCCAAAGGGTAGACTTCGCCTCGGCTGACTCCTGAGGGTAGACTCTACCTCGGCTGACTCCCGAGGGTAGGCTCCACCTTGTCTGACCCTCGAGGATCAGCTCCACATCGGCCAATGTCTGAGGGCTGGCTCTGCCTCACCCGATCCCTTGGACATGGTTCCTAACAGAAGCTCACATCGCTGCCAACCACTATGGGCTAGAAAGTACTACTTAAGGTCAAACTTCTAGCATCGCGTAGGGAGCGATCACTTCTCAGCACAACCCATCCCCACAACATGCAATTCTAGGGAACTCACATCGCCCACAATGATGGATGTGTGGTCACTATGCTGCCAACTCCCTGCCTGACCACCGTCCAACGTCAATCGACTGGTGTTAGTTGACTGGCACTGTACCACTAGCCCTCCACATGGCCCCTGTTAGGGGACTCTTTGACCATTCTGTTTGCTCAGATGGGATGGAAGATAAGAACGACGCATGACGCCCACATGTATGCTGCAGCGGCCAACAGGACCTGGCACGACGCCTGCTGCTACCATGATCTATAGGGGCAGCAGCACCCACGTGAAGAGGACAGCATACCTTCGGGAGCCTTATTTCTCTTTCTTTTTTCCCTCTTCGCTTTGGCTATAAGCCCTACTTTCCCTTGGCCTATAAAAGGGATAGCATGGTGTCCTACATCGGGAGATCGAACAAGTGCATCACATAGCATCAGTTCACCACACCGTATCAAACACCGAGCAATAGAACCACAAAGACTTGGAAGCTACCTCCCTCTCTCGCCAGTTTGTAACCCCCAACTACAAACTCAGTGCTGGTAACATGAGCAGCCTAAAACTAGGTGTAGGGATATTTGTCCCAAATCAGTATAACCCTTGTGTCCTCTTAGCACACCATCCGAGCCAGATGCGTGATATATAAATTTACTCGTTGGTGTTTACTCAAAACACCGACAATTTAGAAGAGTGTGCTTCATCTAAAATTTGGTTCCTAAGTTCTCTATCTTTAGGTACAACAAGCCTATCCTTAAACTAGAGTACACCTCTCTCATCTAATCTAAAATGTTTAGTCTCTTCTTCTTCCATCTTTCTCTTGATATGAAATATACCCACGTTGGTCTTTTGGAATTCCATGACCTTAGCTTCAAGAGAGCAACTGATAGTGAGATTATGTAAAACTACATGATGTAGTAGGTTGAAGCCATCTTCCAGTAATGGTTTGCTATGATACTTCTGGCTCAAAGCATCTGCAACTACATTTGCCTTGCCCGGATGATAATGCACCTCTAGGTTGTAATCCTTGATTAACTCTAATCATCTTCTTTGTCTCATGTTCAACTCAAGTTGCATGAGGATGCACTTGAGGCTCTTGTGATCAGTGTAAATGTGACACACATTGCCAAGCAAATAGTGCCTCCAAATCTTTGAAGCATGAACTACCATGGCTAGCTCTAAATCATGAGTTGGGTAATTAACCTCATGTTTCCTCAATTGACGCGAGGCATAGGCAATGACTCGGCCCTCTTACATGAGCACACAACCTAAACCAGTACCAAATGTGTCGCAAAACACATCAAATGGTTTTTCTATGTTGAGCAGTGCTAAAACCGGGGCGGTGGTCAACAAAGTCCGTAAAGTATGAAAAGCAGCTTCACACTCCAAAGTCCACACAAATTTCTCATCTTTCTGAAGTAATCTAGTCATGGGTTTGACTATCTTAGAGAACTCTAGAATGAAATGACGGTAATAACCTCCTAATCCAAGGAAACTCCAAACTTCTTGTACTGAAGTCGGGGCCTTCCAATCCATAACTTCTTGCACTTTGCCTAGATCTGCTGAGATTCCATCTTCAAATAACACATGACCAAGGAAAGGTACTTTCTTTAACCAAAATTCGCATTTGCTAAACTTAGCATATAGATTATGTTCTTGCAACCCTGTTAAGACAACTCTTAGGTGTTCTTCATGATCTTCTGCATTCTCAAAATAAACTAAGATGTCATCAATAAACACCACTATGAATTTATCAAGTTCAGGCATAAACACCGAATTCATGAGATACATGAAATGGGCAGGAGCATTAGTTAGTCCAAAAGACATGACAAGATACTCATATATACCATACCTAGTAGAGAAGGCAATCTTAGTTATGTCTTCTAGCCTAATCTTAATCTGGTGGTACCCCGATCTCAAAATGATCTTGGAGAACACTTTAGCTTTTGATAGCTGATCGAACTAGATATCAATTCGAGGTAATGGATACTTGTTCTTGATCGTTATCGCATTAAGGGGTCGGTAGTCCACACACATCAGCGAAGATTTATCCTTCTTTTTCATGAATATGGTAGGACAACCCCACGGTGATGAGCTGGCTCGAATAAGACCTTTTTTGAGAAGCTCCTGTAATTGCACTTTGAGCTCAGCTAATTCATTGGGTGATATCCTATAAGGCCTTCGCAAGATAGGTGTCGTGCCTGGTAATAATTCAATCTTGAACTCTATATCTTTGTCAGGCAGTCACCTAGGCAACTCATCTAGAAACATGTCCAAGAATTCACACACCACCGGAATGTCAGCAACAATCACGAGCTAGGATAGCATTAGCTACATTACAGAGGTCAAAATCTCTGAGAAGTGGTACTAAGAAAGCATTCTTACTGTCTGGATCACTTAACAGAACCACCTGAGTGGAAGTATCAATAAGAACTCCATGGCCACTCATCCATCTCATTCCCAGGATTACATCTATTTCCAACCCGGGCAATACTACAAGATCTATGGTATACTCCCGGTTGCTTTTGGAGATACGCACATCTCTAACTATTTGGTTAGTGGAGATTTGATTTCTAGCTACACTTATGCAGTAATTTATCTATAGTAACTACCCTCTAATTATGCTTGGATACAAATGTTTGACTCATAAATGGATGCGATGCCCCAGAATCAAACAAAACAACTATGGGATGTTGGTTCAAAAGAAATGTACCTGCAGTAACAACTTCACTGGTAGGAATTTCTTCAATAGTGGTATAGTGCACATGTCCCTTACGCACATTGGAATTACCCTGCTTCTGGTTGTTCTTCTTGGGATAGGGGCAATTTCTTGCCTAATGGCCAGTCTTGTTGTAGTTCCAGCATGGAATGCTGCTGGGTGGAACACTGGAACTTCCTTGTCCTGTGTCGCCCTTTGGTAGAGCAACAGAAAAAGCCTTGCGATACACCTTCTAGTTCTAAATAGTTTGCACCTTTTTCTAAGGTGGCCTAAACTTGGGAGCCGGTGGGTGAAACTAAGGTCTCGCAGCAACTGGAGCTTTTGACTGAGAAGCGCCTGCTTCAAAGGCTCTCTTCAAACTCTTGGATGCAGCATAAATGTTGTTTTGATTGTCTTGAGTTAAGGCATCACTAACAAATTCATTGAAAGTGGTAGACTTGTTATTAGCAAGAGTCTTCATCAGCTTGGGACCAAGACCCCACTTGAAACTTGCAATTTTCTTCTCATCAGTGTCCACAAATTCCATGGCATATCTTGACAAGTTGTTGAAAGCATGTAGATATTCAGTCAAGCTCTTGGTACCTTGTGTTGGCTTCATAAACATGGTATGCTTGATACTCATAAGACCTGGAGGAATATAGTGTCCATAGAAAGCAGCCTTAAACTAGTTCTAGGTAATGTGAGCATTCTCAGGCAAGGTGGCTCAGTGATGACTCCACCAAATGCCTGCAGGCCCTTGCAACTGGTGGGATGCATACTCAGTTTTCATTGGCTCAGTCAGCCTCAGTAAATGAAACTTTTGTTCAAGTATGTTCAGCCATTCTTTAGCTTGGAGTGGCTCTTTAGCTTCCTTAAAAATAGGTGGCTTGGTATCCAGGAAGTCCTTGAAATCACTATATTGGTTTGGCTCTGCACCCTAGCACTAATGCCTGCCCTAGGTGACTTGTTGCGCCATGGTGCGCATAGCCTCGCCCATAGCACTTGCCCTTTAGCGAGCATAGCCATCAACTCTACCAGAGTGGGTGGTGGCAAATCTTCATTGTCATGACCATTCAAGCCACTACCCCCAGCACCATCATTCCCATTGTTCCCCCCGGCTCCAGAATGGGTGCAAGGCATCTACAGAATTGCAACAATAAGCAATTATTGATGATGTCAAAAAAATTTAGAAGAATTGTATAATTATGCCAAACTAAATTTACTGGAGAGAATATAAATTCATACAATAAAACAGAGGCACAATAATTCATTTCCATAACCATACATCACCAATTATATTACTTAACGCCATTCGCAATGCATTCCATATATGCCAAATTGTTTGCCAACACAATGGGCATTCATTAAAGGTGCAACCACAACATGGATTACATGCAAGGTTTCAAGAGTACATCAAAGGGTACACCATGAAATCAAACTAATTATGAGTTCATTACATAAATGATCGAAGATAGAGAGCTAATGCATCTAGCAAGATACTAAAGCTAAGCTACTCCTTAGGGTGGTCACTATCGATGTTGGACACACCATCATTGTGGTCATCCTCAAAAGGCTCAATCTCCTCATCTTCAGGCTTGTCCTCGGCATCCACCTCCATGTCATCGTCCTCAGCAATCAACACATTGGGATCTTCTTCCACCGTTGGAACATTTGGAGGAAGAATTGGGTTCACCATGTTGTTGAGACGATGAACATCCAGCTGAAGCTCCTCAACCTGAGGCATAAGTTCCTGCTCTCTATGATCAAACTCCATTGCCTACCTAGCAGCCTAAAACATAGTCCAGATTCTAGTTGTCTCCCTAGTCTCAGCAAGACAAATAGCCTCATCTCTCTCCACATGGATCCCTTGAACCTCTGCTATGGCTGCATCCCTCTCAGCAATAGCACGGACAAACTACCCCCGACAAGCTTCCAAGGCTGTCATATAATTACCTATCTCATTCTAAGCTGCTCTAACTACCCTCTTGTGCCTACGCACACATTCTCGCATCCTACGCTGTGCAGCCTATGCTCTTTAGAGCTCTTGCATATAGCTGATGTAGCTATCCTAGGCGAGAGTAAAACATCCTCATAATAGCATACATGGCACTTGTGGAAGAATTACTACTTCCTACTCTTTCATCCCGGTCTCTTACCAAGGCATTAGTGCCTGGTTGGGTCCAAGCAGTTTGAGATGCGTCCACCAGAGGAAAGGATCCGGCAGGACCATTGACAAGCTCAGTCCCCAAACTCCTAACATATCTCACTAAGGACCTCGAAAGCTGCAACTTGGGCACCCTCCCAAGGTGTCTGTCCAGCTGACTCCACACTCTAGCCTTGCCACTGTGGGTGATCAGCATGGGCTAGGATAGTCACCCGTATGTCATACCACTGTTGTCCCTTAGTTACCACTTCGCTCCAAAAGTAGCAAGGCGGTTCCGCATACCCGACCAAGTGTAGTAACCTCCATAGTAGGGTGGGAGTTCCAAACAGTGCCAGAAAGGTGTCGCTTGCAACAGGGATTCCTAGGGCTGCCATCTGTATCAAAATGGTATAACTCCTATGAGACAATGCGATCATAGAAAAGGGTTACATAACATAATCTGAAACTTATAAGGGGAGGAATCATGTAATGATATGAATGAATGATTTATCATGATGCATGCATGTTCCATATGTCCTCACAATCTTAGGAAAAATTAAATCCTTAATGATATATGCGGTGGCATACACAAGTTCTCTCAATATAATGGTAACTAAACGAGCTACATGTTTCATTGTTAATGTACCTATAGAAGATTCATTTCAGCCCATCCCAACAATTAAATGAACAAGAATGTAATCTGGGCTCTAAGTCGAATATATGAGGGCGGCAAACTTAATACTTCCATATATATATCCTAATATATATACTTCTATATCAAAGCTACCCGATGATAATTTATTACCCACAATTAAATAGTCACATCAAAGCTAGCTCTCCCCAACCACACGCTCACATCTTGCGGTCATGCCACTCATTAATTTACCTTCTTACCTAGGCATAGAGGCATTCGATCCATACATTACCACTCAAGTGAATGGCATCCATACAATAGCACGTCGTATGGACAATGAAAGTAAAAACTCATCCCATGTTAGTACTTAAATAGCCACCTAATAGTCCCTAACTGGTCATAAAGGAGATGACCACTTGCATACTTTAGATTTTATACATTAAAACCTTTGTTTTAAATACACACATGACAGGTTTAATGTTGAACCTTGCTCCGATGCCAGCTATAACAGAATCGTCTAATTTATAAGAGCACAAGTACAATAGTAATCACCAAAGCGATCAAACCATCATACTTGAACCCATATAAACCTGGTAGTCCGATGAAATCACGAAGGATCTCAAACAACCAACATACAAACTATCGTACATGATTCAACACAACTAGTCATATGTTACAATAGGTTCACAAATAGTTCTCATACACCAGAGTTTCAATAAAGTTATTACAACTCAAATTTAAAAGTAGCAAAAGAAACATAGTTTCAAATACATCCTCAATATAGTTCAAATACATAGCCAGTTTAGGATCATCTCCAACAAAAGCACATAGGTGAGATGATATAGAATGACCATGCCCTTGGTCTTACTCTCCATCAACAGCAGGAGTTATGCAATGCTTGCAGTAACCATGGTACATCACGTGATCTGCAACAAATGGGAATAAACCCTAAGTATGAGAATGTACTCAGCTAGACTTAACCATCATAAACCAAAATAATAAGACACCAAGGAGTATGCATGGCTTTAAAAGGTGGAGTTAGCTTGACAACATTTTTGCATAAAAGCTTAAGTGATATAACTTGGAGATTTAGTACCTCTAGCATCAATTTGAATACCTATTCAATTAAGCAGCTCTAGATTAGCACCTGTACTAGAGCAATCACTTGTTTAAGCTAACAAGCATTAGTAACTATAGCCGATATAAGAATAATTTGAGTATCATCATAACCATCAAGTTTCCATTAATGCTTCTACGTTGCCATTGCTCAATCAAGTTCTCACTATCTAGGAGAGACAGCGATTCGAATCGATTCCTACCTAGCTAGGGAATTTATTCCTAACACAAACCAAGGCACACCCCGCAAAGGTAGCCTCAGGTCACCTTTGGTACAATTCAAGACTAACTCATAGGTCCAATCAGCGCCGCACCCTTAGAGATTCTACCAATCTGCCAGGAAGATCGGGACCCGGTCCCACCCTTGGGCTCACGCTATTAGCTCTCCGCACATCCTTACTGTCTCTAGTGTGCGCACTTTCACTTATCGGGGCCGGCCTAAATTGAGCTACTTGGCTTCACGGTCATATCATCGGATCCGGCCAGCTAAGTGCTAGACATGCGTTCAACATGACATGAGGACATACAGCGAATCGGTCCTTAACCGACACAGACGGGGATAAATAGGCACCCAAGACCTCCATGCCTTGTTGCTCATTTATCACAATCCTGCCCGGTCTCTTTTATTCATTGACACATGGTTATATTCCACACTAGCACATATAGCCAACCGTGATTAGTTATCAGCCTATATCATGCAGGTGATAGGTAATCACCTGACTTCTACCAACTAAGCATGGCTAAGCATATATTCGATTCTGAACCTACATAGGATTCAAGATATATATATATATGGACAAGGAAGATATATGCAGCAAGTGGTTCTAATCAATTCCTAGTACTTAATGCACCAACATAAAAGGACTCAAGTTGGTAGTTCGAAAACATAGGAGGCTTAGAATGCTCCGAGACTTGCCTTTCTCAAAGGTTGAGGGCTGGTGATCTGGGCACTCTAGCAACTGTTCACCATCAGGCTCGCCTTCTCCTAGGACCTCCTATTGCTGCACTTCCTAATGCTCTTCCTAGGGATCGGCTTCATACTCCAACACGGTGATTTCTTCTGTCGCACCTATTGCATGCACATGCAAAAAGTGAGAATCATGAATGCATAAAAAGGGTCATGGATGACATGTCATGATAATGCGCATGGTTAAATGATAACTATCATATTAGGTCATTAGGATGATAACAAGGTTAAATTCTTATTTACTGAGTAGGTGCATATCTCTTCTCTAGAAATTTTTCAGAATCCACATTAAGTCCATTTCTAGACCACAACACAACAGCAACAAGTTTAGATCATAACAAGAGTTCTGCTCAACCAAAACCTATGATCCTAGACTTTCTGGAAAGCTTATAAAATTGCCTGCAACTTTCATTTAATCACCAAAAGCTGATTCAACTACTATCCTAGTCAAAATAGGTAAACTTCTTAGGTCTATCTAGAAATTCCAAAGAGTAAGCATTTCGGAAAACCAACTTCTAACCGTTATAACTCTCAAATCATTTGGCCTATTGCCTTGAAATTTTAACACAAGCTAGATAAAGAAATTCCCTGCAACTTTATTACTAACCATTTTACAGAAAACTCAATTTTACCTATGCAAAATACCTAGCAATAGAATCTGTCCAAACCACTTCTATAATTGAATTTTAGAGCCGTAATATTTACTGCATACAAGAAATCAAAATTCTACACAACCAAAGGTACCAATTGTTCGTATACATCATACACACTCTAGAAAATATGATGATCAAGCCCAAATAATTTATTTCAATGCCTTTTTTTAATTCATTTGGACACTAAGGTGAAATAAAGAAAATATATCAAAAAGTACAATAAATTCTGAGAAAATTACAATGGTTCAAATATGATGCCAATAGTCTACTGTAAAAATTTCATGCCAAAAAGACAAGTACAGCACCCTCTACATAAATGACAAGTTATAAGGGATGATTTTAGTGAAAATAGTTATCCTTATTGAAAAGTGTCAAACAATAGATTTTATATTTTTTTAGATTTCCTAAAACCCATTAACACTATACAAAAATTTGCATGGCAATATGTTACTTATTTTTATCCTATTGAATTTCCTCATAAAACACCATTTATTAAAAGATAAAAAGAAAGACCCTACTCCAATCAAATTTACTACAAGTTTAACATTTTTCCTAACTAGATCAAGTCAACATAAGATCAGCAAAATTAGAATCACAATTTTATCACTTTCCTAGCTCAAGTTATGTATTTTACAAGATTGCAAACAATTTAAAAGCACTTATCTAGCTCCATTTAATTCTCCTAGAAAATCATCCCAAACAGTAGGTTTTATATTTTTATCAAATATGACACTTCATGATGAATCCAACAAAATTTGGTTCACCCTATTTGGACACTCCTAGCTCTAGATATGAATTTTTGAAACAAACATTCAAATCTATGAAAAATAAGAAAATCAAAACATACCCAATGACTGACAGATGGGGCCCGCTGGTTAGCAGGACCCACGCGTCAGCGACACCGGGATAGGGGAAGCGTTCCGGTGGGCCAAATCTCACCAGTGGTGAGATCACCGGCGATGATGGTGACACCAACGTGTTCCCCACAATGAGCCACGTCGGTTAGTGGTGAAGACACGACCTAAGGTTCACCGGAGATGGCTCGTCGATGGCAATGCTGGATGATGGAGGTAGCACCGCAGTATGCCGGTGTTCTCTAGCCATCACGGGCTCCAGTGAGGTGCCCTACGGCTTCATGGAATCCTAGCGAAGCTATCTAGGGTGGTTAGGGTTCTAGTGAGGTGGCGGTGAGCTCCGACCGCGTGCATGCAGCGGCGGCGACGCACAGAGCACAGTGGTGCTCTCACCGTTTTGGCTAAATGGTGGTGAAAGGCAGGTCTCTGTCATGCTATCTGCTAGGTCTAGGCTTACTCAACCTAAGTTGAATGAGAGAGAAAGGAGGCAATGGGTCAGCTCGGCAACGGCGAGCTCGAGCACCCTGATGGCCATGGTGGCCACAGCAGGAGCGGCGGTGCGTTCCCACATGACCAAGCAGTAGAATCTAACCTAGTTCCTTCCTAAGCACAAGGATCACAAAGTGACTATAGACTAGAGAAAAGGAGGACAGGAGGTGTGGTGGAATGGTGTGACCATGGTAAGCCGAGCGCACGGCGGCGCTCCGACGAGATCATGGCGACGGCGATGCGAAATGTGCCCTTACCAAGGCTTGGCAAGTGGGACTAGTGGGTCAGGGTGGAAGAGGTGACTATGACGAAGCAGCTGGTGAGTTGAATTGAGCAGTGGTGTAGCAATGATAGCACTACATAGTGGCGGCACTAGCGGCAATAATGGCGAGCTCGGCGTTCTGCTGGCGGGTGCGAGAGCGAGCGAGGGAGAGGAAATGAGCGAGAGAGAGAGCAGACGGGAGCGTTGTGTCGAAGTTGAAGCCCTCCCCAACTAGACTGGTGGGGCCTGCATCGATGTACGGCCGCTAGATGGTGAGTGTGGCCTGATGATGTTCGGCCACCACCATCCTGCCCTGAATCGGCATGAGTCGTTTCAGTCCGACTAAAACCACCCCTTCCTCACTCTATCTCTCAAACCAACGTGATTCAGCAAAAACCGTAATATTCAAAGTTGTAGAGCTTCATGAGTACTCCAACTTTGCTTAAATGAGTTTGATCTAAATCAGCCTAGTTAACAAACTACATTGCGTCAAAAATAGGTACATCAAAACTGTAAACCACTTCCAGACTTAGAAAATTTTCGAAGTACTAGAACAGTATTTTATTGCTATTTGACAGTTGTTTTTGAGCATGCTACACACCGAATTAGGTCTTGACCCAAAAATAAAAGTTGTTACTCTTGTCAAGTACTCAACTTTGCTTAAGGGTGCACTGCCATGCAAACACTCTATGCTATAGTTCAACTTAAGTCAAACATACAACTTGAAAATGGTAACTTACACTATAATCATGACTTAGTGGCCAATTGGGTCCAAGTCATGAATACCAAAGTTGTTCCATATGACATTCTAAACATGTTTAAGGTACCCCTAAGCTCCCACAAACATTTTATACCTTGGTCACATGTAAACCCTAGCATATGCAAAATATTTAGTGACAACACATGTGATATAAGCAATCATAGAGATAAAATTTGAGATGCTCATGTTCATGAATGATCAATGATGCTTGTGCTCATGCAATGCCAATGCCAAATGCATGCTTAACACTAGGGTGTTATCGATTGTACCAACATTTACCTTTTCCTATCAAAGAGAAGGGACAAAGAGCTTCCATCGTAAGGTTTCGTCTGACATGCTTGTAATGCGTAGGCATGCACAGGTTTGCTCAAACTCATTTAGGTGGGAATAGGGGTTTTCATCATCTTCGCCCAAAAAGGGTTGATCATAAACCATGTTGATTAAATGTGGGTGCAGCTCATAGCTAGATGTTAAGATAGGCTTTGAAGACTCATTTGGTTGTAGGTTTGCGCACGTAGGTGCACCATATTAGTAGATAGGGGTGGAGTCTAGAGCCACAGTAACAAGAAAAAGAAAAGATAAAAGAATAATGATACAAGGATAAGCTAGGTTCAAAGTTAACTCAGCAACCATGTCCCCGACAACGATGCCAGAAATGTTTGTTAGTATAAATTAATACACACAGAATAATCTACAAGCGCAAGGATATTATACTGATATAGTACTTCACTAGGAGTACCCAATTTTATATTGAACTTGAAGAAATGTGTGTGAGAATAGTTAAATCTAACTTATCCCAACTTCACAATCAAGGTTAGATAATAGGAGCGTAGAGGAGACTGCTAAAGTCTTCTAGTTCTAACTTCGGTAAGCTTTGTCTTCTATTGTTCAATTCTAGGGATATTACTAAAGAAAACACAGGAAAATTATGTTTCCTATAGCAACAATGTCTTGCTAGGCATACTAATGGGAGGTGAACTACAAAGGATTCAACGAGGCTATAAAAGCCAACCTCCCAAGCTACCACTGATCTAGAAAATATGGTACATCCACGAGTAACCGAGTCTAAGCACCACACTCACACTATGAATACCACTTTAACCTAGGAGCTACAAGGATTAAAGTACTCAAAAGAGAGTTGCAAACCTAAAGAACAATATGAACAAGATGCTTACTTGAATGAGAAGTCAATTACTAGAGAAATCTCAGAAGCCAGCTCAAGAAGAACTTGATTCCACCTAGGGTACAAGCCGTAGAGAGAGTACCGATAGGCTAGGACTCCTCCAAACTCTTCCCTCTCACTCTATCTCACTATTTGTAATACAAGAGTAGATCCTATAGAGGACTAATCTTCTCTTAATTGCTAGCTATGATCCTAGTGGACATATGAGTTAGGGTTTCTGGCTTCTCAGCTCTCAGGATCAAATGAAGCATGCCCTAGAGGGGGGTGTAGGTAGGTATATATAGCTCGGAGCATCCGACGTGAGCCCTTGGATAAAACCAACTTAAAGAACGGTGGAGATGCAATCCTTAAGGTGGTGGAGAACTGACATAACAACAAGACTGACAGATAGGACCCACAGGGGCTGAGTAGCCTCCAAGTGGGGCTGAGTCGCCCCACATGTTAGATACACATGTCCTACTTCGGTGATTCGCCTTCTGGAGTCTTCTAGAGTCTTCCCTCATTGATTACACGGCGGAATTTTGTGATTTGTTTTGAGGAATAGGTATTCCTTGGCAGTTTTCTGATTTAATCCTGCTAAAAACACAGATTCACCAAAACTCATGGAATTTGTCAGTTTAAACCTCTAAGTCTACATTGGTGATCCATTTTAGCCATTTATACAAGTTATACTGATGGTTTATGATGAATGTTAACTACCGCCAACACTCATCATCCAAGAACAAGGGCAAATCCAAGAAACAAGAATCAAGTGATGATGAAGATGCTAGTGACATTGATGATGAGGCCATGGCTCTCTTTGTGCGCAAGATGGGCAAATTCATGAAGAAGAAGGGCTATGGTGCAAGAAAGAGAAGAGATCACAACAAGGAGTATGTGAGGAGATGCTACAAGTGCAAGAGCAAGGATCACATTGTAGCAGATTGTCCCTACAATAGTGATAATGATGAGGATGACAAGAAGAAAGAAAAGAAGGAGAGGAAGGAGAAGAAGGAAAAGAAAGAGAAGATGACCTTCCAAAAGAAGAAGAAGGGTGGAGGCTATGTGGTCACTTGGGATAGTGATGTCTCATCTGATGATGGTGATTCTAGTGATGATGACAAGATGTCTCTCAAGAAGCACTAGCAAGCATTGCCATCAACAACAAGCCTTCCATCTTCGACACTCCATCGACATGCCTCATGGCAAAGCCTACCAAGGTAAAATATGATGTGAGTGATGATGATACTTGTGAAAGTGATGATTGTAGTAGTGATGATGATGAGGAGGAGTACACCAAGGAGGAGATCTTGGACATATGTGAGCAAGTACACACTTACATTGAGATGAATAGAAATGAGTGCAAAGAATTGCGCAAGAAGATCTAATCTCTTGAGCAATCCTTTGATGAGCTCAATGCCACTCATGAGAGGCTAATGGAAGCCCATGAGAACCTTGGCAAAGCTCACTCTAAGCTTAAAAAGGCTCACTCCTCTCTTCTCGAGCAAGTCAAGAAGGAGGAAGCCAAGAAGGAGCAAGTGATTGTGTCATGTGATATGGGACTAACATGTGATATTCTTGATGAATCTTTTTATAAGCCCATTGTTGTTGCTCAAACTAACCCCTCTTGTAGCACTACCACTCCTACTTCACTTTTGAGTGATGGTTTCACTTGTGATACCTCACTAATGGTGGAAAATAACACCCTCAAGAAGGAGGTGAATGAGCTCACTCGTTCCTTAAGCAATGCCTATGGTGGAGATGCCCGCTTGCTATAGTGCTTGGGTAGACAAAGGTTTTCTCTCAACAAAGAGGGATTAGGCTATAACCCCAAGAAAGGCAAGGTGGCCTTTGTCACTCACAAGACTAGTTTTATGAAGGGCAATGGTCGGTTTTGCAAAGATGCAAGCAAGTGGGTCATTGAAAGGTCCTATGGCTAGAGGGGGATTGAATAGCCTATTGAAAATTTCTACAACAACACTTAGCAAATATGTTAGACAATTAAATGGTGAAACGAGTGTTGAGCTAGCATACTAAAAGAGCAAGCCACCTACCACAATTCTAGTAACTAAGATTACTAAGCACACAATTTGCTAAGTCGCTACACTAAGTTAGTGAGCTCTTAAAGGCTAACTAAAGAGCCTCACTAACCACTAGACCCAACATAAGCTAGCTCTCAAAACTAATTACACTAAAGAGCTTAGCTACACTAAGAATGTAATACAAGAGAGGGTGGTGATGATTATACTGACATGTCAAGGAGTGAGCCAATCACAATGAATACCAAGAAATCCTCGGACAAGATGACACACGATTTCTTATCGAGGTTCACTTGCTTGCCAGCAAGCTAGTCCTCGTTGTGACAATTCGCTCACTTGGAGGTTCACATGCTAATTGGCAACACACACCAAACCCACAATCGGGTGTCACACAACCAACAAAAGATGAGGATCACACAAGCCACGAGCAATCCACCAGAGTTGCCTTTGGTGCTCAGATGGGGAAGGCATAAGAACCCCTCATAATCATAATGATTGGAGCTTGAGACAATCACCTTCCTCCGCTCGATGATCCACCAATCACCGGGCCATCTAGGTGTCGGCAAACACCAAGAGTAACAAGATCTCCACTAGCCCAAACCACCCAACTAGTGCCACAAGATGCTAGAACATTAAGCAATGCACTAGAGGCTCTCCGATCCCACTCAAGATGATGAAATCAAGTGTGCAAGTGAGTGGAGTGGTGTGCTCAGCTCTCAATGGGTGTATGTAGCTATTAGAAGTGCCAAGAGAGTGGCCAAGGCAGGGCACTAGCTCTATTTATAAGCCCACAAGCAAATAGAGTCGTTACCCCTTTGGAGCCGCTTTCTGCAAGCACACCAGACATGGTGGTGGTGGCACTGCCCTAGGGGTGGTGGTGCCCCTCCAATGGTCGGCCCAACGGCTAGTTTGACTCACAGGTAGGCACCAGACATGTGGCAATGGCATCGCCCTGGGGTGGCAGCGACCACCCAACCAACTACCTGAGAGACCAAGTCTCTGGAGAAAAGAGGCGGTGCACCGCCCTCAGGGTGGCAGTGCCCGTAGCGGTGACCTCCCTGTTTTTCCTTGCTCTCTAGATTCCTATGATGGTGCCACCGGACACCCATGGAAGTGCTAGGGGCAATGCACCTCCCTGCATATGGCAGTGCACACCGGTCTCTCCGGTGGCTGCCTCACTCTTCCTCTTCTCTGTCAGGTCTAGGTGGGCACCGCCCTAGGGGTGGCGGTGCCCCACCAATCATAGACCAATACAACTTTTGATCCACCATGTTGCCACTTGTATTACTATCCAAATTTCCATTTGTTCCCATTGGTGTACTTATGGCCTTTTCTTCATTCATGCCAAACTTCTTGATCATGTCTTTGATGTACTTGCCTTGACCTTATACCATTCTTCAATTATTTGATTTGAAGACCAAGGAAGTAACTCAACTTTCCAATCATGGACATCTCAAACTCATTAGCCATCATTTTGTCAAATTCTTCACAAAAGTCTTGATTGGTTGATCCAAATATAATGTTATCAACATAGATTTGCAGCACAAACAAGTTCTTACCAATCTGCTTGGTGAAAAGAGTGGTGTCAACCTTGACCATCATGAACCCTTTAGAGAGGAGAAAGTCCCTTAATCTCTCATACCATGCTCTAGGTGCTTGCTTCAAGCCATATAATGCCTTCTTCAACTTGTACACATAGTTGGGCTTCTTGTCATCTTTAAAACCGGGAGGTTGCTCAACATATACTTCTTCATTTATGTAACCATTGAGAAATGCACTCTTGACATCCATTTGATAGAGCTTGATGTTGTGGGCACAACCATAGGCTAGCAAGATTTTAATTGCTTCCAATCTAGCAACCGGGGCATATGTTTCTCCAAAGTCAAGACCTTCAACTTGTGTATAGCCTTGTGCTACCAATCTTGCTTTGTTCCTTACTACTATCCCATCTTGATCTTGCTTGTTTCTATAGACCCATTTGGTTCCAATCACATTGTGGTTCTTTGGTCTCTCTACTAGTTCCCATACTTGATTTCTAGTAAAGTTGTTCAATTCTTCAAGCATAGCATTTACGCAATCAACATCCATCAATGTTTCTTCTATCTTCTTTGGTTAAATGGATGACACAAATGAGAAGTGCTCATAAAATGATGCTAATCTTGATCTTGTTTGTACACCTATTGAGATATCACCAATAATAGTGTCCAATGGATGATCTCTCGCAATATTAGTTGGTTGGAGTATTGAGACATTGTTGCTTGCACTTGCTTGATCATTGGGTTGAGATGATGTACTAGCCACTTGATCTTGCACATTGTCATGAGAGCCACTTGAACTTGCTTGATTAGTGTCAACTAGGCACATTTGAGTTAGAGAGCACTTGCACTTGATCATCTTCATCATCAATCACTTGCCTAGGCCTTAATTCACCAACATTCATATTCTTCATGGCATTTGAAAGTTGAATGCCTCTAACACCTTCCAAGTTCTCATTCTCATCTTGGGAACCCTTGGTTTCATCAAATTCCACATCATGAACTTCATCAAGAGTACCACTTGCCAAATTCCAAACTCTATATGCTTTGCTTGTAGTGGAGTATCCAAGTAAGAATCCTTCATCACACTTCGTGTCAAACTTACCCAATCTAGTGCCTTTATTCAAGATATAGCATTTGCATCCAAAGACCCAAAAATGCAATATTGGGCTTTTCTACCATTCAAGAGCTCATATGGTGCCTTCTCTTTCAATGGGTGACAATACAAGCAGTTGCTACAATAGCAAGTCATGTTGATAGCTTCAACCCAAAAAGATTGACTCATATTGTATACACTAAGCATAGACCTTGCCATATCAATGAGTGTTCTATTCTTCCTCTCAACAAGGCCATTTGATTGTGGAGTGTACTTAGCCAAGAGTTGATGTCTTATTCCAAAATCATCACACAACTCATCAATTCTGGTATTCTTGAATTTGCTATCATTGTCACTTCTAACTCATTGTGAATGCCCTTGACAAATGATTTGAATGTTGCAAACACATCACTCTTGTCTACTAGAAAGAATGCCCAAGTGTATCTTGTATAGTCATCCACTATCATAATATTTGTTTCCACCGATGCTAGTGTATTATGTTGGCCCAAACAAATCCATGTGCAACAACTCAAAGGCTTTACTAGTGCTCATTATGCTCTTCTTAGGATGCGTGTTTCCAACTTGTTTGTTATCTTGACAAAAGCTATAAAGCTTATCCTTTTCAAAAACAACATCTTTCAAGCCTCTAACCAAGTCATGCTTGACTAATCTATTTAATTGTTTCATTCCAACATGACCAAGCCTTCTATGCCATAACCAACCCATACTAGACTTAGTGAACAAGCATGTTGACAAATTGAGCTTCACTAGCATTGAAATCAACCAAGTATAGATTCTTATATATAAAGCCTTTGAAGATCAAGTTAGAGCCATCTACACTTATGATCTCTACATCATCAACCCCAAATATGCATTTGAATCCAAGATCACACAATTAAGCCATGGATAGCAAATTGAAGTTCAAGCTCTCAATTAGCAACATATTTGAAATGCCCATGTCATTGGATATTGCAATCTTACCAAGCCCTTTGACCTTGCCTTTGCTATTGTCACCAAATGTGATACTATCATAACCATCATTGCCATTGGTATTCATTGAGTTGAACATTCTTGCATCATCGGTCATGTATTGAGTGCACCCACTATCAAGAACCCAATGCCTTCCTTTGGCTTTATAATTGACCTGCAAAAGATCATTTTTAGGTACCCAAACTTGCTTGGGTCCTTGAAGGTTAGTGACCAAAATCTTTGACACCCAAATGGCTTTCTTCCTTGAGCCCATCCATGATGCACCAATGAACTTGTTTACACCAGAATTTGGAAAGAGGATCTCAAGAGCTCGAGAACTCCCAAAATCATGTCAGCAAGGAATCGATTGCGTGTGGATCGGAACCAGCTGATTCGGATGTAGTGCTAGAATCGGCTTTCTTCAGATAGCGCCAGTAGATAACGACAGAGGCTATGATCGGCACTGGGACGAGACATGCTGGACTCTACAAAAAGGGAAAGATTAGAGTCCAAGTTATCTTAAATTAGGAATATTTTCATTATGCCAAAGATTGTATTGAGTCATACTCGCGCAAGGTTTGTTTTTAGGCTCTAGGTATAAATACCAAACCCCGGCTATTGTAAAGGACATCAATCAATCAAATACAAAGTCAATTATTTTTTTTGCTCCGACCACCCCTTAGGAGTAGGAGTAGAGTAGATCTTGGCGAGTTCTTCAGCGAGTATGGCTGCATCAATCCGATCGACCTTCACTGCTTGTCTGTAAGTACTGTCATGGTTTATACCTCTGTTTGTATGGCTGCATCGATCCGGTCGACCCCCACCGCGACTCTGGTATAGGCTAGTTATCAATTCTTGTCTAATTCAAGTATGGCCTGTGTGATTCTGCCTCACACCCCACTGCTTGAATTAGATCAAGGTCAAGTTATTGGCTCTACCTTAGTATGGCAGTCTTTGGTAGATTCATTAAGTTACCGATATTGCTTATTGCTTTCATTTTTTATCTGAATTACAGCAATATCATTCTGCCTGATTGAGATTGATCTGGATCGGCCTTATATCTTGTTTAACTCATCATTTGCTAATCTAAAACTGATCTAATCTACATCTTAAGCCATGAGTTATGTTTTTTATCGGCTGTTTTGCGTCAATCTTAATCGTGCATAGCAGTGCGGTTAAGGCATGTTCGATCTTGAGTAGATCTATTAGTTAATGAAAAACCATTCCTATGGCCTGTCATCATGGCCTGTGGGATCTGTCTCTCACCCCACTATTGGCATCATAGAGTGGGGATCATTAGTTAGTAGATCCGTTCCTGAGAAGGCATAACCTTAACTGTGCGCTATGTCTGAATCGGCTGTTTAGCCGATATCGAATGCTTTCACTGAATAGTTCACATTACAAGATCATTGAAGTAGAGATAAGTTGAAAGATGTGTTAGCCCCATAATCTTGTTATTGTATTATGGCCTGCATGATTCTGCCTCATGCCCCACTGATATTAGTAATGAGTTAGGGTCGTCAAGTCTATTGTTGTTTCTACGGCCTGCATGATTCTGCCTCATGCCCCACTGGTCGTGGCGATAGATGAGATTTAACATGTTCATTAGATTTATCTTTATTAAATGGTTAAGAGATGTTGAGTTGTTTCTTTAAATAAAAGGAGTTTGGTTACTTGTAATCATTGGGTCAGCATAAACCAATCATCATTGATATCTTATTGCCATTGATTAATATTTGCTTAAATAACATTTATCCTAAATGATAACCGATCCTTCTTATATAACCCCATGAGCTTTAATCGATTCATTCTTGTGAACATGCTGGGATCAGCTATTTAGTTGATTTCCTCTCATATCGGCTCTCAGAGCCGCACATTCGGGATTGTCTGGCAACACCGGCATGCTCCACCCTTAATTACTGATAAGCTTTCTCTCCATGTTTGCAGGGTCAAATTGACTGGCATGTCTCAGGAGGATTGCGTGGGATCAACCACCCTTGCGCTGAAGCCAGGCAGATCTACTCCATCGAGCGGACCCTTTTGGCTTGCTACATGTGTCCTTGGCACGAAGGCAAAAATTCTGTGTCGACACATGTTTCTGGCACGCCCGGTGGGACCCCACAATCATCATGGCAGCTCAAAACAACAACAACATCCTTATGGTACACTATGAAGACCTACCTGATGAGGATAAGGATACCATTGGCAAGGCTACAGAAGAATTTCAGAAGAAGTGTTTGTTGTCCTACACCAAAACACATGACAGCATAATTATTCAGAAATTTCCACTACCAAGAGTTCTACTATATGGGTAGATAGATATAGTTGAAGCTGAAGACAAGCATTTCTTTATAGAAGCCATAGATAAATCTATTCGTGATGCCATATCAAGCCACAAGAAGCTTTTGTTGATGCATTTCACAATGCCATGAAAGAGGTGATTCATGGGATTCCAGTTGGTCAGGTTGGATTGACTTATTACAACATTCTAGATCCATCGACTCAAGGGACTAATCAAGTCGGTACCAGCCATCAAGAAGGAGTACCAGCTGGTAGTGGTTTTGTCTAGATACTTCAAGGTTTATCTGAACAAACTCTAGGTACTGCTACGAATCAGGTACAGTACAATCCTCGACCATCAATACAGCATGTACAATAGCCAACGGGGCAAAGTCAGAACCAGATGATCAATTTTGTCACATCAAGCCATATACTATCGTTGGCTCAGAAAATAGCACCATCAATTCAAAAGATCCATAGAGATATAGATCCTTATGTCTATAATTAGAGACTTCAAGCAGCAAGCTAGCAAAGGACCTAACAGATTGAGATTCCACAAGGCTATCACTATGGCATGGATTATAACACCCTCCACATGATGCCAAATCTTGGATATCAAGGCACGCGAGATTTCAATCCATAGATGGGTCAGCAAGTAGCGAGAAATCCAAATCTGCATGCTGATGAGTTGCTGCTGAAGGTGACCGAGATGATGAAGAATCAGTTTAGTTTGAAGCTGAAGGGGATGACCTTTTCATACAAACATCCATATCCAAAATGGTATGATTTGGTCGCTCTTCCTACAAATTATAGGCTCCTAGAGTTCGCCAAGTTCACTGGTCAAGACAGTACAAGCACAATAGAACATGTTAGTCGGTATCTTACACAATTGGGTGAAGCATCAGTTGAGGATGCCCATCAGGTTTATTTCTTCTCCTTATCCCTATTAGGACCAGCCTTCACTTGGTTCTCATCACTACCAGTCAACTCCATTGTCAATTAGGCTAACCTGGAGAAGAAGTTTCATACATATTTTTACACTGAGACTGGAGAAAAGAAGATTACCGATCTAATGACCATGAGACAGAGGACTAATGAATCAGGCACTAAGTTTCTTTAGAGATTCCGAGAGACTAGGAATTTGTGCTTCTCGTTGAGTTTGGCTGATGATCAGCTAGTTGCTTTAGCTGTCCAAGGAATGTTGTCAATGTGGAAGGAAAAGCTGCTAGGACAAGAATTTGACAACTTGGGTCAATTGGCTCATCGAGTAGCAGCGCTCAACAGCCAATTCTAGAGTATGCACAGAGACACCCGATTCTAGAAGAGTACCACCATAGCCGAAGCTTATGATCCATACTCAGCAGATGATGTCTATGAAGATGAAGAAGAGGAG
This sequence comes from Miscanthus floridulus, assembly GCF_019320115.1. Taxonomy (NCBI): domain Eukaryota; kingdom Viridiplantae; phylum Streptophyta; class Magnoliopsida; order Poales; family Poaceae; genus Miscanthus; species Miscanthus floridulus. The sequence goes on from NC_089583.1 coordinate 34,840,153, forward strand.
GTTGTTGTAGCTGATTAGAATTGGGGCAAGAAGACAGTAATGGTGCCAAATCCTTGGGGAAGAAGAGTCAAGGAGAGCTATGACTTTGATGTCATGAAATCGGACAAGCTCTTTGACTTTTTACTTGAGAAGGGCCAGATCAAATTGCCGGACAATCATGTTATGTTGCCCCCTGAACAGTTGAAGAATAAGAAGTTCTGCAAGTTCCATAATGCTACTTCTCATTCCACTAATGAGTGCAAAATTTTCCAGCAGCATATACAGAGGGCTATTCAGCAAGGGAGGCTCAAGTTTGATACACCTCGGAAGATGAAAATTGATGATAATCCTTTCCCTAGGAGATCAAAATATGGTTGATGTTGGGATATTCAAAGGAAAAACTAAGGTCCTAACATCAGCCAAATCAAGAAAAGATGGAACAGTCAATCCCAAGGTGCAAATATCATTTGATGAATACAGAGAGGTTAAAAATGTTGTGATCAGCAGAAGAGCCGATACGAGCAGGGGGGCGTCAAAAGATGGAGCTACGAGGCCACGAGTCATATCTCGGATCCTGTTGAATAAGCTGGTGATGGCAGAAGGAAAAAGATCATCAACAATGGTTAGAGGATCAAAAATACTAGCATCAACTGAAAGAAGAAAGGTATGAAAGGAAGCAAGCTAAATTGCACTGGAATTGTCCTTTCTTCAGATACTACTGGAATGAAGGTCTAAAATTGTCCACCAGACATAACTGTCCAGAATGCAGTAATCAATATCGGGAGTTTAGGCAATCTCAAATCAACTGCCGGTCTATCCATGCCTAGAATGCATATCATCATAATAATATGGATCGGTGCTTAAAAATAAAAGTATTCATGATCGGCTGGGAAAGAGAGTTGTTGACCAAGACTGGGCTGATCATGAAGAAGGAAACAACTAGAGGGAACATGTTTGGCAGGAGGGCCAATGGTGCCTCGAAGGTTTAACAAGAAGCCAGAAGAGAAGAGTGCAACGCCTAAGAAATAAGGAGATGGAATAGGCTCATCCATTCGGTAAAACTCAAGTGTGGCGTACCAAGCAAATAGCTGATAAGAAGCAACCATCGGCTAATATCCAAATGGCTTTTCTGTTGCTATCAGAATTTAGAGCTCCGGTACATCAGGAAGTTTATTCAGACTTTGATGAATCAGAGTATGAAGAGATGGTTGCCAAGTTGACGATTACACACCAAGCGATATTTGATAAGCCAGTCAAACATCGGCACCTAAAGGCTTTATACATGAAAGGTTTTGTTGATGGGAAGCTAATGAACAAAATTTTAGTGGACGGAGGTGCTTCTGTCAATCTTATGCCTTACACTACTTTTCATAAGCTTGGCAAGGGACCAAGAGATTTGCTTGAGACCGACATGATGCTTAGAGACTTCAGAAGGAATACATCTAAGACCTGGGGGCAATAAACGTCGAGTTAACAATCGGGAGTAAAACTCTGCTCACCATGTTCTTTGTCATTGATGGAAAAGGCTCATATAGTTTACTCCTCGGTCGTGACTGGATTCACGCAAACTATTGGGTGCCATCAACCATGCATCAATGTTTGATTCAATGGCATGGGGATGATGTCGAGGTGGTTCACGCTAATGAGTCTATGAGCATCACAACAGCCGATCCAGTGTTTTGGGAATTAGGAGACTTCAAATGCCTTTCTGGCAAAACATGGGAAGGAGGCTTCATTAGGATTAATAATGAAGGCCAACAGCCGATTCAAGCAATTAGCTCTGAAAGTTTGTTTTAATCAGTAATCGTGGTGTTGCGTCGGCCATTGAGTTAAGGAAAAGTAAACATTGAGTCTTGAAAATGGATTTAGGCCGACATATGTGAATGTTGAATTAGAGTGTAAGTGTGATTCAGAGTTAATGGATTTCTTAAGAGAAGTTCTGTTTCATTTAATAGGATGCTTGACTCGGATTGATCGATCGTTTGATCTTTGGAATGAAAAATGCATGAAGAGATGTTATTCTGACATCTAAATTTGATAGCCAATTCATTCTCGGCTCCAATCACTGGTACCAGGAGGGTATCGCCTCTAGTTCAAACAGTAAAAATCTTCAAAGACAATAAAAGCCGATACGATATGTATCACCTATAGAGCAAAAAACAAAAAGAGTAAGAAACATTCGCAATCATATACGAAGGCATTGCATTGAAGCATATCCATAAAGGAATAGGGGTCTTTGTTCAATGGATTACCCTAAGAACAAACTAATCAAAGGCCTTGTTCACTACATCTTGAGCGAATGTGATGTCTACTATGGCTTCCATGGCCGTGGTGAATTCTTCAAGTAGGTCTTCATGCTCCTCAGGGCCATCACTCATTGGGAAACCGGTCTCCATGGTGTAGAGCTCATACCCAGGTTGGACTTGCGCCGCGGTCAGCGCCACTGCTGCACCATGATGAACACCATGGAGGGCGATCTCCCAAACATGGGCCGGGATATCTTGGAGACGAGTGTCAACATGGGAACCCCATGCATTGATGACATCCATGGCTGCGTTCACTGCCAGTTGGAGGGACTCCAACTGTGCTATCAGGGCTGATGATCACAAAAGAGGAAGAGCTATCAAGATAAAAAAAAATAGCCGAGATCAGAATAAAGATGTTCCTAAGGCTCGACGTACCTGCCACCGTGGCATTCGATTCAGTTAGCCACGCTCGAGCGGCATTGGCCTCTTCCTCGGTCGCATGAAGAGTGGCCTAGGAAACCTTGAGGTGGATCTCCAGTTGGCCAGTCTCCCAGGTTGCCTTAGAGTAACTGATTCTGGGCCATCCTCCACTCATGAAGGTAGCACCGGGCATCATCACCGTTGTAGGAATCAAAGGAGTCCAACGATGAAGCCGGCATAGAAGATGCGGCGTCAGAGGGCCCACTGGCCCTAGGAAGGGGACGGAGACTGTCATTCACAACAAACCTGTAGGCGAGTTAGAACTGTTCATCATCATAAACAAGAAATGTCAATCTCACCTCATGTGCTGCAGACGCTGGTTCATCGGCATATTCTCTTCAGGGATTTCCTCTGCCGCGCGCTTGCCTCGGTGGTCTTCGCCGGCCATGAAGAATGATTGGATCTACGAGAGGGAGAAGAAAGAACCGCTATAGGGTGTTCAGCAGGCAGAGAAGAGTGAAGGAACAGTTGCAGATGGAGATGTGTTCGAGGCAGAAGCCATTGGCTGGTATTTGAAGACATGAAGCAAAGGGACGGACGCCTCGAAACGCGCAAAAGGTAACCACAATTAATAGGAGGCAAAGCACCACTTCACCAGTGTCAAAGAGAATATAGCATTAGATGACCAAGGATAGAAGATCGAAGGGCTCTCTTAATGAAAGTCATGTTTCCAGATTTAATTAAATTAAGATCAGAAGTCTAGGATCGACTATATCGAATTGGCTCTTTGGCCGAAACAAAAATGCAATTGAACAATAGGGAATATGATCGATTCTACACAAGCTAATGATCTCGAGGCTGATTCAGATAGCTCGACCTATTCTGATCATAACCAGCAGTTCCCATTTCTCTTGTTGAATGATATCAGGCATCTTAGCCAGACTGGACTTGTGACAATCATTGGCAGTAAGATTCTGGGAAAGACCTAGCATGGAATACTTTTGAGAGGCAAGAGCAGAGGAGCCGAATGATTTACCAACCGAAGACTGTAAGAATTTAGTAATGGACAACTCAGAAGATTTGAATTACTTTCGGTTGCGTGCTCTCAAAAACTTTGAAGCCGATAAACTAAGGGTTGAGGGTCAAAATTAAGCAATTTTCTAAAGGAGACTTAGTCTAAAAAATAAAATCGCCAGGGGGCAGCAGATTTGGTGAAAGGTCACTCAACTAGGAAGGACTTTATCGGATCAGATGTTGTGTGCCTGGTAACACTTGTATTCTGAAGATACTGAGAAGGGAGAGGAAATTCGGCAGAGCTATCAAATGAGAAATATTTGAAGGAATATTACCCTACCATTCGGATTAACACTTAACAACTGATTTGCTCGGCCGTCAGTTTTAATAGCCGATACCGGAAGGGTATCGTTGCTAGCGAGAGGGTAAACTTGAAGGGGTGAAAAGCCGGTGTGAGGTGTATCGATTATGCCAACATAGTGATGCATACAAAATGAATCACGAAACAAAGGAAAATCACTCAAAGCAAGAAAGTTGTTTGCTAAACGCCACCTATTACTACTTCCCCAAATTACAAGATATCGTGGGGTGGATACATTGACCAGGGATTAACTCACTAGAACTTCTTTGGATTGAAGGGAGTTTGAATTTCCACAAGGCCAAAACTCATTGTGAACCAAGTCGCATCGGCCCATCAATAAAGTTATATCCGAGAGGAAGAAAGGTCGCTCGCCTAACATATGCTCAACAGATTTCTCAATAAATTGAGGAAATATGGGGAAAAGCCTGAGGCTTTCCCAGTGGGTGTTTGGAGGAATAACAAGGGGAAGGTGATCAAACATTCTGGCCCTTGCAAACACTAGAACATCTTTGTGAGCATGAAGAGAAGACTCAGGTAATATCACAAGGATTCTTCTAACCGCAATGACTAGTCTTCTTGCTCAACGAGGCGCTATGATAAGTAACGCAATCACCCTATGCACAAGAATTCTTCTAGCTGCTCAAGATCTTCATAACAAGAGGGCAAACCATGGAGGGTCTAGCGGAACTAGAGGCACTCGAGAGAGTAGATGAAAACAAAGCATGGCTGAATTGTTGAGTTGCTCTCGCCAGAGTCAGATGGGCATTTTATAGCCAGCCTAGGAAGATAAATCCAAAGGCCCGTGAGGCTCCGTAAAAGTTTTTGAAGCATGAGCTCATGAGCTGACATAGGTGGCAACAGATAGTAGACCCCTGATCAAGATTCTTTACCCATGACGGTGGACCTATCGGGAACACAGACATGGTAATTTTAGAATAAAATTTCTTTTATCCCAAAATTGGGGGCATGTGTTTACACCAGAATTTGGAAAGAGGATCTTAAGAGCTCAAGAACTCCTAAAATCATGTTAGCAAGGAATTGATTGCGTGCGGATCGGAACCAGCTAATTCAGATGTAGTGCTAGAATCGGCTTTCTTTAGATAGTGCTAGCAGATAACGACAGAGGCTATGATCAGCGCTGGGACAAGATATGCTAGAGTCTACAAAAAGGGAAAGATTAGAGTCCAAGTTATCTTAAATTAGGAATGTTTTCATTATGCCAAAGATTGCATTGAGTCATACTCGAGCAAGGTTTGTTTTTAGGCTTCAGGTATAAATACGAAACTTCGGCTATTGTAAAGGACATCAATCAATCAAATACAAAGTCAATTACTTTTTTCAGCTCCGGCCACCCCTTAGGAGTAGGAGTAGAGTAGATCTCGGTGAGTTCCTCAGTGAGTATGGCTACATCGATCTGGTCGACCTCCACTGCTTGTCTGTAAGTACCGTCATGGTTTATACCTCTGTTCATATGGCTGCATCGATCCGGTCGATCCCCACTGCGACTCTAGTATAGGCTAGTTATCAATTCTTATCTAATTCAAGTATGGCCTATGTGATTCTGCCTCACACCCCACTGCATGAATTAGATCAAGGTCAAGTTATCGGCTTTACCTTAGTATGGCAGTCTTTGGTAGATTCATTAAGTTACCGATATTGCTTATTGCTTTCATTGTTTATCTGACTACAGCAATATCATTTTGCCCGATTGAGATTGATCTGGATCGGCCTTATATCTTGTTTAACTCATCGTTTGCTAATCTAAAACAAATCTAATCTACATCTTAAGCGATGAGTTATGTTTTTTATCGGCTATTTTGTATCAATCTTAATCGTGCATAGCGTGCGGTTAAGGCATGTCCAATCTTGAGTAGATCTATTAGTTAACGAAAAACCGTTCCATGGCCCGTCATCACAGCCTGTGGGATTCTGTCTCTCACCCCACTATTGGCACCATAGAGTGGGGATCATTAGTTAGTAGATCCGTTCTTGAGAAGGCATGACCTTAACTGTGTGTTATGCCTGAATCGGCTGTTTATCCGATATCGAATGCTTTCACGAATAGTTCACATTATGAGATCATTGAAGTAGAGATAAGTTGAAAGATGCGTTAGTCCCATGATCTTGTTATTGTATTACGGCCTGCATGATTCTGCCTCATGCCCCACTGATATTAGTAATGAGTTAGGGTCGTTAAGTCTATTGTTGTTTCTACAGCCTGCATGATTTTGCCTCATGCCCCACTGGTCATGACAATAGATGAGATCTAACATGTTCATTAGATTTATCTTTATTAAATGGTTAAGAGATGTTGAGTTGTTTCTTTAAATAAAAGGAGTTTGGTTACTTGTAATCATTAGCTCAGCATAAACCAATCATCATTGATATCTTATTGCCATTGATTAATATTTGCTTAAATAATGTTTATCCTAAATGATAACCGATCCTTCTTATACAACCCCATGAGCTTTAATCGATTCATTCTTGTGAACATGCTGGGATCGGCTATTTAGTTGATTTCCTCTCATATCAGCTCTCAGAGCTGCACATTTGGGACTATCTGGCAACACCAGCACGTTCCACCCTTAATTACTGATAAGCTTTCTCTCCTTGTCAATTGTAGGGTCAAATTGACTGGCATGTCTTGGGAGGATTGCGTAGGATCGACCACCCTTGCACTGAAGCCAGGCAGATCTGCTCCATCGAGCGGACCCTTCCTGACTTGCTGCGTGTGTCCTCGGCATAGAGGCAAAAATTCTATGTCGATAGAACTTAGCATTCACACCATTTGTATCCTTAGTAAGAACATAGAAAGAATCAAGCTTAACTAAGGATACATTAGCATTCTTGTTCTTGGTCTTGCACTCATGCTCCTTATGACCAATTTGCTTGCAACTAGTGCAAAATCGTCTATTGTTCTTCACAAAACTAGTCTGTTGAGGAGCAAAGGTCGTCTTGCCTTTCTCTTTATAGAGAGAAGCTCTTTGGCTACCCAAGCACATAAGCAAGCGGTCCTCACCACCATAGGCTTTGCCTAATGCGTGAGTGAGCTCATTAACCTCCTTCTTGAGGGCCTCATTCTCAACCATTAGTGAGGCATCACAAGTGAAACCATCACTACTAGATGAGGTAGAAGTGGAAGTGCTACAAGAAGGGTTAGTGGGAGCAAAATGATAGGCTTATAGAATGATTCATAAATTATATCATAAGTTAAGCCCTTGTCACATGTTATAATATGCTCCTTCACATTTTGCCCAACAAGTAGAGAGGAATGAGCTTTTTCAAGCTTCCTGTGAGCCTTGCCAAGCTTCTCGTGGGCTTCCTCTAGCCTCTCATGAGATGCATTGAGCTCATCAAAGGCTTGCTTAAGGGCTTTTAGTTCCTTGCGCAAGTCTTTGCATTCCCTTCTCTTAATGTCAAAATGTTCTTTAGCATCTTCTAACATGTCAATTAGTTCATCTTTAGTGGGTTCATCATCATTGTCACTTTCACTTCATTATCATGTTCCTCATCACATCCATCATCATAAGATTGTACCTTAGTGACCTTAGCCATGAAGCATGATGGAGTGTCAAAGAGAGAAGGCTTCTCATTGATAGCAGTGCTTGCAAGAGCCTTCTTCTTGGTGGTCTTATCATCATCACTTGAGGAAGCATCACTATCCCAAGTGACCACATATGAACCACCCTTCTTTTTCTTCTTGATGGTTATCTTGTCCTTCTTCTCTTTCTTTTCCTTATTCTTCTTCTTGCTCTTCTTGTCGTCATCATCATTGTTGTTATTGTATGGGCATTGAGCAACAAGATGATCCTTCCTTCTACACTTGAAGCACCTTCTTCACTCTTCCTTGTTCTTGTATGAAGACTTCTTCCTTCTAGCAGATAGCCCTTCTTCACCATGAACTTACCAAATCTCTTGACAAAGAGAGACATCTTCTCATCATCCATCTCATCAAAGCTGAAGTCTTCATCTTCATTTGATGATTCTTGCTTTGCCATGCCCTTGGATGATGTGGCCTTGAATGCCACACTCTTCTTCTCATCATTCTTCTCCTTCTTTTCTTCCTTCTCATCATCATCTCTATATGGGTCATCGGTTATCACATCTCATAACACTTGGTTTGGTGTTATGGTGTCCAAACCACTCCTTACAAGCAATGTGACCAACATGCCAAATCTTGAAGGTAAGCATCTCAAGAACTTATGAGAGAAGTCCTTATCCTTCACTTCTTCACCAAGTGCTTTGAGATCATTGACTAGCACTTGGAGCCTATGAAACATCTATGGCACACTCATCATTCTTCATCTTGAAGCTTACAAACTTTTCTTTGAGAATGTATGCTTTGGCATGCTTCACCGCTTGAGTGCCCTCAAATGATTCCTCCAACTTCTTCCTAGCCTCATGAGTCATCTCAATGTTCTTGATTTGCTCAAATGTCTTCTCATCAAGAGCATCATGAATTGCACTAACAGCTATGTCATTGTTTTGGAGCAATATCTCTTCGGTCGCGGTGGGTGTCTCCAGATTAGCAACCTCAATCTTGGTCTCCACCACCTTCCATATCTTTCTATTAATTGACTTGATATGTGTGGTCATCTTTGACTTCCAATATGGCTAATTTGCGCCATCAAATTGGGTGACTTCTTAGTGTTATTGATTTGAGCCTTTTTGACACCGAAGGTTGTTAAGCTTCAAATCAAGGTGACCATGGCTCTGATACCACTTGAAAGGTCCTAATGGCTAGAGGGAGGGTGAATAGCCTATTGAAAATTTCTACAACAACACTTAGCAAATATGTTAGATAATTAAATGGTGAAGCAAGTGTTGAGCTAGCCTACTAAAAGAGCAAGCCACCTACCACAATTCTAGTGACTAAGATTACTAAGCACACAATTTGCTAAGTCACTACACTAAGTTAGTGAGCTCTCAAAGGCTAATTAAAGAGCCTCACTAACCACTAGATCCAACATAAGCTAGCTCTCAAAACTAATTACACTAAAGAGCTTAGCTCACTAAGAATGTAATACAAGAGAGGGTGGTGATGATTATACCGATGTGTCAAGGAGTGAGCCAATCACAAGATGATCACAATCAATCACAATGAATACCAAGAAATCCTCGAACAATATGACACATGATTTTTTACCGAGGTTCACTTGGTTGTCGACAAGCTAGTCCTCGTTGTGACGATTCACTCACTTGGAGGTTCAGGCGCTAATTGGCATCACACGCTAAACCTATGACCAGGTGCCACACAACCAACACAAGATGAGGATCACACAAGCCATGACCAATCCACTAGAGTTGCCTTTGGTGCTCCACCAGGGAAGGCACAAGAACCCCTCACAATCACAATGATCAGAGCCGAAGACAATCATCTTCCTCCACTCGATGATCCACCAATCACTGGGCCATCTAGGTGTCGGCAATGCACTAGAGGCTATCTAATCTCACTCAAGATGATGAAATCAAGTGTGCAAGTGAGTGGAGTAGTGTGCTCAGCTCTCAAAGGGTGTATGCAGTTGTTAGAAGTGCCAAGAGAGTGGCCAAGGCAGGCAACTAGCTCCATTTATAAGCCCACAAGCAAATAGAGCCATTACCCCTTTGGAGTAGCTTTCTACGAGGGCACTAGACACGGCAGTGGTGGCACCACCCTAGGGGTGGCGATCCCCTCCAATGGTTGGTCCAACGGCTAGTTTGACTCAAAGATGGGCATCGAACAGGCGGCGGTGGCACCGCCCCTGGGGTAGAGGTGACCACCTGGCCAACTGCCCAAGAGACCAAGTCTCTAGAGAAAAGAGGTAGTGCACCGCCTTTAGGGCAGCGATGCCCATGGCGATGACCTCCCTGTTTTCCCCCACTCTCTGGATTTTTATGGCGGTGCCTAGGGCGGTGCACCGCCTTGCGCACGATGGTGCACACCGGTCACTCTGGTGGCTGCCTCACTCTTCCTCTTCTCTATGGGGTCTAGGTGGGCACCACCATAGGGGTGGCAGTCCCACCAGATAGGGTGGTGGTGCCCCACCAGTGCACTCCACTCTTGGCCTCCTCTACCGATCACTGCCATAGGGGTGGCGGTGCACCGGATAGTTCATGGTGGTGCCCCGTGGCAGCACCCCGAGCCTGGCAATGCCTCCTTTTCTTCACCTTTTTCACCACCTTTGCAAATGTGCTAACACTCCAAGTGTTTCACCATCACGTGCAAGTGTGTTAGCATTTTCATAATCATTTTTCAAAGGTTAATCACTTTCTCACCGAATGTGCACTAGGCCTAAAATGCAATGCAAGTATTTCAACACCTAGTGGCACTAGATGATCGAGTTGTCCGATAAGAGCTCCCCTCTTAATAATATGACCATCTATCCAAAATGTGATCACACTCTCTATAGTGTCTTGATCACCAAAACAAAAAGGCCCTATTGAGATCACCTTTGCCTTGAGCACTTTTTGTTTTTCTCTTTCTTCTTTTCTAAGTCCCGGAGCTTGATCACCATCATCACATGTCCACAAACATCACTATGGACTTCATCTTGCTCCACCACTTGGATTGGACCATCCTATCTAGTCACACACTTAGATGAAAGGATTAGTCCAACTAGGTTTCGTCAATTATTCAAAACCAAACTATAGCTTTTAGGCATATAGAGCAATATTGCAAGACTAACAAGAACAAGCAATTTGATGTATCCTTAATTAAATTTGATTATTGTTACAAGCTTGTTAAGGGTGCCAATGGTGTGAAGGCTAAGTTTATTGGTACACCAATTGTGGGCCCAAAGAAGAAGGTCATCTGGGTGCCAAAGACCTTGGTAACTAACCTTCAAGGACCCAAGCAAGTTTGGGTATCTAAAAAGAATTGATCTTCTTTTGTAGGTCAATTATAAAGCCGGAGGAAGCCATTGGGTGCTTGAAAGTGGGTGCACACAACACATGACCGGTTATTCAAGAATGTTCAATTTAATCAATGCAAATGATAGCAATGGGGTTGATAGTATTACATTTGGTGATAATGGCGAAGGCAAGGTTAAAGGTCTTGGTAAGATTGCAATATCCAATGACTTGAGCATTTCTAATGTGCTACTAGTAGAGAGCTTGAACTTTAACCTAATGTCGGTAGCTCAATTGTGTGACCTTGGTTTCAAGTGCATATTTGGTGTGGATGATGTAGAGATCATAAGTGTAGATGGCTCTAACTTGATATTCAAAGGATTTAGATATGAGAATCTATACTTGGTTGATTTCAATGCTAGAGAAGCTTAATTGTCAACATATTTGCTCACTAAGTCTTGCATGGGTTGGTTATGTCATAGAAGGCTTGGTCATGTTGGAATGAAACAATTGAACAAGTTGATTAAGCATGATCTAGTTAGAGGCTTAAAAGATGTCACATTTGAGAAGGATAAGCTATGTAGTGCATGTCAAGCCAGAAAACAAGTTGATAACACACATCCTAAGAAGAGCATGATGAGCACATCTTAGGCATTTGAGTTGTTGCAGATGGACTTGTTTGGACCAACCACATACACTAGCATTGGTGGAAACAAATATGGATTTGTGATAGTTGATGATCTCACTAGATACACTTAGGTGTTCTTTCTTGTTGATAAGAGTGATGTATTTGCAACCTTCAAGACATTCATCAAGAGAATATACAATGAGTTTGAAACAACCATCAAGAAAGTGAGAAGTGACAATGGTAGTGAGTTCAAGAATACAAGAGTTGATGAGCTTTGTGATGAATTTGGAATTAGACATCAATTCTTGGCCAAGTACACTCCACAATTAAACGGCCTAGTTGAGAGGAAGAATAGAACTTTGATTGACATGGCAAGATCAATGTTGAGTAAGTACAATGTGAGTCATTCATTTTAGGCCAAAGCAGTCAACATGGCTTGCTACTATAGCAACCACCTCTATTGTCACCCCATGATGGAGAAGACACCATATGAGCTCTTGAATGGAAGAAAGCCCAATATTGCATACTTTTGGGTTTTTGGTTGCAAATGCTATATCTTGAAGAAAGGCACTAGATTGAGCAAGTTTAAGAAGAAATGTGATGAAGGTTTCTTGCTTGGTTACTCCACTACTAGCAAGGCTTATAGAGTTTGGAATTTGGCTAGTGGTACTCTTGAGAAGGTTCATGATGTGGAATTTGATGGAACCAATAGTTCCCAAGAGGAAGATGAGAATCTAGATGATGTGAGAGGCACTCAATTGGTCAATGCAATGAAGAACACGGACATTGGTGATATAAGGCCTAGAGAGGTGATTGATGTTGAAGATGACAAGAATCAAGTGCTCTCTAACTAAAATGTGCAAGCTAGTGGTTCTCATGATCAAAATCAAGCTAGTACAAGTGATGACAAAGAGCAAGATCAACAGCAGTGGCTAGTACATCATCTTGACAAAATGATCAATCAAGTGCAAGCAATCAAGTTCAAGTGCTCCAATAAACAAATATTGCAAGAGATCATCCATTAGACTCCATAATTGGTGCTATCTCAAGAGGTGTCCAAATAAGATCAAGATTGGCATCATTTTGTGAACATTTCTCATTTGTGTCATCTATTGAACCTAAGAACATAGATGAAGCTTTGAAGGATGTTGATTGGGTGAATGTTATGCATGAAGAGCTAAACAACTTCACAAGAAATCAAGTATGAATATGATTGGAACTAAATGGGTCTTTCACAACAAGCAAGATCAAGATGGGATAGTTGTAAGAAACAAAGCAAGATTAGTGGCTCAAGGCTACACATAAGTTGAAGGTCTTGACTTTGGAGAAACATATGCCCCGGTTGCAAGATTGGAAGTAATTAGGATCTTGTTAGCCTATGCTTGTGCTCACAACATCAAGTTGTACCAAATGAATGTGAAGAGTGCATTTCTCAATTGGTACATTAATGAGCTTTTGTATGTTGAGCAACCTCCTAGAGGTTTTGAAGATGAGAAGAAACCCAACCATGTGTACAAGTGGATTGAAGCAAGCACCTAGAGCACGGTATGAGAGATTGAGGGATTTCCTACTCTCTAAGGGGTTCATTATGGGCAAGGTTGACACCACTCTCTTCACCAAGAAGATTGGCAAGGACTTGTTTGTGTTGCAAATCTATGTTGATGATATCATATTTGGATCAACCAATCAAGATTTATATAAGTTTGGAAAGATGATGACAAGTGAGTTTGAGATGTCCATGATTGGAGAGCTTAGTTACTTCCTTGGTCTTGAAATCAAGCAAATGAAGAATGGCATATTTGTGAGTCAAGGCAAGTACATCAAAGACATGCTCAAGAAGTTTGGCATGGATAAGAGCAAAGCTATTAGTACACCAATGGGGACAAATGGAAGCTTGGATAGTGATGCTAGTGGCAATATGGTGGATCAAAAGATGTATCGGTCTATGATTGGAAGCCTACTCTATGTGACCGTATCAAGGGTGGATGTAATGTTTAGTGTATGCATGTGTGCAAGATTTCAAGCCTCACCAAGAGAAAAGTCATTAAAAGGCAATAAAGAGAATATTGAGATACTTGAAGCATACACAAAATGTTGGATTGTGGTGTCCCAAAGGAGCAAGATTTGAGTTGATTGGATATTCAGACTCTGATTATGTGGGATGCAAAGTTGAGAGAAAGAGCACATCGGGCACATGTCAATTATTGGAAAGATCACTTGTGCCTTGGTCATCAAAGAAGCAAAATAGTGTGGCACTTTCAACCGCCGAAGCGGAGTACATTTCTGTCGGTAGTTGTTGTGCTCAATTACTTTGGATGAAGGCTACTTTGAGTGACTTTGGAATCAAATTCAAACAAGTGTCATTGCTATGTGACAATGAGAGTGCTGTGAAGCTCACCAATAATCCGGTTCAACATTCAAGAACAAAGCACATAGATGTATGCCATCATTTCATAAGAGATCACCAAGTCATCATTTCAAGAACAAAGCACATAGCTATGTGTGATCATTTTGTTCCTCCTTATCATAGAGACTTACGTAAGAAATTGATGCGTTTAGAACAAGGAGAGAAATCTATACAGGATTACTATGGTGAGCTTCAAAAGCGATTGATGCATTGTAGTGTTGTGGAGGGGAACAAAGATTCCATTTATCGTTTCAATTCAGGTTTGAGGTGCGAGATTTAGGACATTGTTGATTATAAAGAATTTTACACTGTCAACTAGTTGTTTCAGTTTGCTATGCTTGTAGAAAAGGAATTGCAGGAGCATGAATAGCAGAGCAAGAGCAAGGTCAGCACCACATACACACCATGCTTGGCACCATCTTCGGGGCTAACCAAGCTAACCACTTTTTGGGCACCTCCACCAGCGAGCAAGCGACCAGCAACCTCTGGAGTTACCGCTACACCTAAGGCACCTCCCGCACGACCTTCAGATTTAGGTAAAAATTCTTTGCAGGGTGCCTACCAAGAGTGCCTCATCCATTGCATCGACAGGACACACTTTGGGCATTTAGTGCCACCGCTGCCATGGAATTGGCCATGTGCAGAAGGACTGCCCAAGTCAGCAGGCATACATTGCTATAGAAGATGGTTACATTAGTACCTCTGACATTGAAGATGAAGAAGACAAAGATATAGATGAGGAGGGTGGCGAAGTCCTTGGTGACGAGGCCACGGTGGCCTATAGGAGCATCATTGTATAGTGGGTGCTCAGCTCACAAGTACAGCAACCTGAGAAGCTACAATGCCATAACTTGTTCTAGATTTTCTTCATCATCAGCAACCATCGAGCACGTGTCATTATTGATGGAGGTAGCTGCAATAATTTGGTGAGTTCTGATTTGGTAAGAAGCTTGGCTTGACCACACACCCGCACCCATGTCCATACCATATTCAGTGGCTAAATGATTCTGGAAAAGCAAAGGTAACACAAACTTGTAGAGTTTCATTTTCCATTGGTTCTTATGCTGATTTTGTTGATTGTGATGTGGTACCTATGCAAGCCTGTTCACTCTTATTGGGTCATCCTTGGGAACATGACATTAATGCTACACACCATGGTAGAAGTAATAAATACACTTTTGTGCATAAAGGAAAGAAAATTACTTTGGTACCTTTGACCCCTGCTCAAATTGTACAAGCTGATAGAGAACGCGCTGCTAGTTTGAATGATCTTCAATCTAAAAATCAGCAAGTTGCTAATTCTATTCTCCCACCTAAAAAGGATAAGTCTACATCTATTTCTAAGGCCAAGGGGATTAAATTGAAGGGTGGTGTTATGCTTGCAACAAAATGTGACTTTGCTGAAATTTCTGATGATGATATTTGTTATGCTTTGGTATGCAAATGAGCTATGTTTTCGCTTGATGATATTGTTAGCTCGGTGCCTCCTGCTGCCACTAACCTTTTGTAGGAGTATGAGGAAATTTTTCCAGCTGAGGTACCCCCGGGGCTGCCACCTATGAGAGGGATAGAGCATCAAATCGATTTGATTCCGGGAGCAACCTTGCCCAACCGTGCTGCCTATCGAACCAATCCTGAGGAGACTAAGGAAATTCAGCAGCAAGTCCAAGACCTTTTGGACCATAGGTATGTACGTGAAAGCTTTAGTCCTTATGTTGTTCCTGTACTTTTGGTTCCTAAGAAAGATGGAACTTGGCGTATGTGTGTTGATTGTAGAGCCATCAATAATATTACTATTCAGTATCGTCATCCTATTCCTAGGCTAGATGACATGCTTGATGAGTTGTGTGGCTCTATAATTTTCACCAAGATTGACTTGTGAAGTGGCTACCACCAAATTAGAATGAAACTTGGAGATGAATGGAAAACCATGTTTAAAACCAAATTCGGGTTGTATGAGTGGTTAGTAATGCCTTTTGGTTTAACAAATGCACCTAGCACTTTCATGCGCTTAATGAATGAGGTTTTAAGAGCTTTTATTGGTTGTTTTGTGTTAGTTTACTTTGATGATATATTGATTTACAGCAAGTCTTTTGTTGAACATATGGATCACTTACGTGTTGTTTTTAATGCTTTACGTGATGCACGATTATTTGGTAACCTTGAGAAGTGCATCTTTTGCATGGATCAAGTTTCTTTTCTTGGCTATGTTGTAACTCCACAGGGAATTGAGGTGGACGAGATGAAAATTAAAGCCATAAAGAGCTGGCCGGTTCCCCAAACCATCACACAGGTAAAGAGTTTTCTTGGTCTTGTAGGATTCTACCGCTGCTTCATCAAAGATTTCAGCACCATTGCTGCCCCATTGCATGAGTTGACAAAAAAGGGGTGGTGTTTTATTGGGGAAAGGCACATGAGGAGTCCTTTGGCACTTTGAAGGATAGGCTCACACACGCATCACTGCTGCAACTTCCACACTTTGGTAAGACTTTTGAGCTAGAATGTGATGCTAGTGGAGTTGGCATTGGAGGTGTTTTGATGCAAGATGGTAAACCCATTGCTTACTTTAGTGAAAAATCACATGGCCCTGTTCTGAATTATTCCACGTATGATAATGAATTGTATGCACTTGTTCAGTTCTTTAGAGACGTTTATTTGTGGCCTAAAGAATTTGTTATTCATTCTGATCATGAATCGCTTAAGTATCTTCGCTCTCAACATAATTTGAATCATAGGCATGCTAAATCGGTTGAATTTATTGAATCTTTTTCTTATATTATCAAACACAAGAAAGGGAAGGATAATGTGATTGTTGATGCTTTGTCTAGACAATATACTATGTTGTCCCAACTTGATTGTCGGATTTTTAGGCTTGAATCAATAAAAGAACAATATGCGCTTGATCCTGATTTTAAGGATGTGTTGCTGAATTGTAGAGAGGGACGTACATAGAATAAGTTTATGATCAATGATGGGTTTTTGTTTAGAGCTAACCGCCTATGCATTCCAGTTGGCTCCGTTCGTCTTTTGTTGTTGCAGGAGGCACATGGAGGCGGATTGATGGGACATTTTGGTGCCAAGAAGACGGAGGAGGTGCTGTCCACACATTTCTTTTGGCCAAGGATGAGGTGAGATGTAGAACGGTACATGGCTTGGTGCACCACATGTCAAAAAGCTAATTCACGGTTGAACCCACATGGTTTGTATATGCCTCTTCCTGTTCCTTCTACTCCTTGGGCTGATATATCTATGGATTTTGTGTTGGGTTTGCCAAGGACTAAGAGGGGGAGGGATAGTATTTTTGTGGTGGTTGATCATTTTTCTAAGATGGCACATTTTATTTCTTGTCATAAGAGCGACGATGTTGTTCATATTGCTGACCTTTTCTTTTAAGAAATTATTCGCTTGCATGGTATGCCTTCTACTATTGTTTCATATCACAATGCAAAATTCTTGAGTCATTTTTTGCGCACTTTGTGGAATAAATTGGGGACCAAGCTGCTGTTTTCTACAACATGTCATCCCCAAACTGATGGGCAAGCTGAGATAGTGAATCGAACAATGTCCACCATGTTGAGAGCAATTTTGAAGCGCAATTTGAAGATGTGGGAAGAGTGTTTGCCGCATGTGAAGTTTGCATATAACAGGGCGGAACATTCTACCACCAAGGTAAGTCCCTTTTAGGTAGTGTATGGTTTTAACCCCCGCCCTCCTGTTGATCTTTTGCCTATACCTACCACTAAGAGAACACATAGTGATGCTAGAGAGCAAGCTGATTTCATTCGTAAGTTGCACAAAACAACTAAAGCAAATATTAAAAGAATGAATGAAAAGTATAGAATTGCTGGTAGTAAAGGTAGAAAAGAAATTAAACTTGAACCGGGTGATTTGGTTTGGTTATATTTGAGAAAAGATAGATTTCCTAAGCTGCTTAAATCTAAATTAATGCCAAGAGTAGCTGGTCCTTATAAGATAATTGAGAAAATAAATAATAATGCGTACAAACTTGAGTTACCACCCGAGTTCGGGGTTAGTCCCACCTTTAACATTGCAGATTTAAAACCTTATTTGGGAGAAGAAGATGAGCTTGAGTCGAGGATGACTCAGTTTCAAGAGGGGGAGGATGATGAGGACATCACTCCTTTGGATGTACCCGCTGATCCTCCAACCTTTATGCAAGGTCCAATGACCTGAGCTCGAATGCGTCAACTCAATTTAGAGGTGAGCTCATTCTTAAGCGATCATTTTCATACTTTTGAGAATAGACTACTACATAATGGTGTTATCTTGCTTAGGAACATAAGAAAGGGTCATGACGAGGACATCACTCCATCACATACAAGCCAAGGAGAGGAGGAGGTTCAGCAAGGGCGTCCAATTCATCTTTCTCATGGTGGAGGCCCAGTCCAACTGAAGTTGGAGCCCATCTCGGGTTCTAGGACTAGTCTGTCATAAAACTAGTCACACGGGTGCGTCTAGAATCCGTTTTCGACGATCCACATATGGATGGAAATCTAATTAGATAAAGAAGCCAATGCAAGTGGTCTCACGTCAAAAGTCCTTCAGAATGAATGGGAATCATCGAAACAAGTCAGTGTCCAAAATCTACCAGGGTGTTGCGACACTGTCTTTTGGTTCGTTAGACCATGTATCATGTTTGGGCCCATTAGGGGGTGCGTCCAGGGGTCTTTGCATGACCCTAGAGTCTTCATAAACAGCCGCCACCCCACCATTAGGGTTTGGGTTTTGCTTAGATTAATCTATCAAGAACAGTTTCGTCGTTCATCGGTTTGTGAGACCCCAACATCATGAGATTAACCATTCATCTATAATTTGGTTGTTTTCTTTCTTGTTCTTGCTTGTGTTCTTCGTTGTGCAGGTAGGGGTTAGCCTTCTTGGCAAGGTCAACTGGATCCGTGTATCGGTTGATAACCAGAGGAGTTGTGGTGCTAAGATTGCAGGGTTCGATCTTTCGATCTGAAGCCGAATCAATGTGTCATTCTCCGCCACAATGATAGTTACCTTTACCTGATGAAAGATCAGGATCCCCAGTCCCCATTAAAAAGGGGACATTTGCATTGAGAATGTGGGCACTAATGATCAACTTGTCGATATTTTCACCAAGCCACTTGATGAGAAGAGGTTTTGCAAGCTAAGGAATGAATTGAACATACTTGACTTCTCAAATATGTGTTGATGCACCCCATATATGTGGCATGCCTCTCCTTCGAGCAAAGCAAGGTAAAGTTGATTGACATGTCATTCATACATTGCTAAGGACTTGTTAAGTGCATCTAGTCATTCCTCACATGTCTTAGGCTCATTCATGAAAATCAAATGGATTTGATGCTTGTATGGTACCACTATTGCTTCTTTGCTTGAAATGATCTAGTGGTAGCATATCACATGTTTGTGGGCTTGTGAACCTAGTGTTTAATCTAGACAATGAGCTATAAGTGTTTAACTCAACATGGTCAAGATAACCCTTGAAATGAGGTGTGAAGAAGCTTGCTCTTGGATCAAACCGAGTTAAATATCTTTTGCAAGTAATCTAGATTGAACCAAATTTGGGAAAATAATCCTCACTTCACATGATTTTACCCCAACCTATCTAAAATTTGTACTCACCTTTTGTGGTATTTGATGCCAAAGGGGGAGAAGTAATTCACAAAGATAGTAATTCACAAAGATAGTAAGATAGGAGGAGCAAACAAATGAAATGACATTGTAAGGGGATCAATTATAATTTGAAGCACACAAGTAGGGGAGCAAGCTCATAAAATTGTTTGATGCATTTGAATGTGCATTACATATGTTTGCTTGCTTAGCACAAGTCTTTAAATTCCTTATCATGATTGCGTGCTGTATGCTAGTTGTAGGATTGATTGATGAAATGCAAAACTAGCATGCATAGGATGATAGTTAGAAGTTCCTTGCTCACTTTCCAAGTGGTACTAGAGCCTTGCTTATAATGTTGATCTCATGAGGTATCTAGTGTTTGTGTTTTGCAAGTGCTATCTAACTAACCATGGTGCTAAGGATGGTATTATTGGCAACTCCGATTGGTATCACTATTTTAAAGGTCCATTCTTTACACCTTAGCATCATTTGGTAGTCATTACTTCTCCACACTTCCTATTCCATGTATATGTGCAAGCTTTCAAATCCAAACTCTTAGCACATATGTAGGGGGAGCTAATGCTACCAATTCGAGTTTATGAAACTTGTCCATATCCTTTACACGTGGAAAAATTCTTGGGCAAGCAACATGAATCCAAGAAAAATTCATTGAATATATTTGTGAAAAGGTTGTCATCAATTACTAAAAAGGGGGAGATTAAAATCCCTAGTTTGGTTTTGGATAATTTATGAAACCTATGTACTAACCTTTGTCATGAGTTATGATATGAGTTAGGTTGGTACAATCCAAGTGAGGAGCGTGGTGGCACTCAAGTGATGGTGATGATCACATGAATTGATGAGATGGTCACATGTGATGATGATTAAGTGATCCACTTGGAAATGAAGAAAGAGAAAAATAAAACCCTATGAAGATCAAGGCAAAGGTACAAATAGGGGTTTTGTTTCGAAGATCAAGACACTATAGAGAGTGTGATCATATTTTAGGATAGATGGCCATACTATTAAGAGAGGATCTCAACTAGACAATTCGGTCATCTAGTGCCATTAGGTGTTGGACTTCATGCATTGCATTTAGGCCTAGTGCACATCGGAGAGCAAGCAAAAAAATATTTATCGAAAATGTTTTTGAGAAATGCTAACTTGGCTCTAACATGTTTTTGAGAAAACACTTTGAGAGTTTGCATCGCTTGTGGGAAGTAGCTCGAGTTACCGTGGTTTGAATCGCGAAAAAGTGTGCAACTTGGAGATCTAGTGGAGGTGCCTGGGTGGCACCGCCATCCCCTGTCCAGTGCACCGCCACCCCTGTGGCGGTGCCCACTAGGACATGGCCAAGAGCAGCAGGTTCAGGGTGGTCACCGGACATGCCGGTGTAGACTACCTAGGGCATGGCGATGCACCGCCATTGGGTGTCCAGTGCCACCGCCGTTTTTCTCCAAAGATAGGCGCAAGCGAAGGGGGCACTGCCATGGGTGCGGCGGTGCACCGCCCTATTTTTCTAGAGAGGGTTGTTTTCGGGGACTTGGCTACAATGGTCACCGCCACCCCTGGGGCGGTGGCACACCACCATGTCTGGTGCCCCCATGCAGACAGCTCCAAGGGGTATAATGGCTCCATTTGCTTGTATGGCTCCATTTGCTTGTGTGGCTATAAATAGAGGGTGTGGACAGCCTTGGCCACTCTGTTGGCACTTCATACACTTGTGCACGCCCTTTGGGAGCTGAGCAAACACAATCCACTCACTTGCACACTTGATTTATCATTTGAGTGAGATTGGTGAGCCTCTAGTGCATTGCATTGAGTTGCATCATTTTGTGGCACTAGTTGGGTGATTTGGGCAGGTTGTGAGCATGTTACTCATGGAGTTTGCTGACACCTATGTGGCCCGATGATTGGAGGATCGTGGAGCAGAGTTGGTGATTGTCTCCGGCCTCGATCCGTTGCTTGTGCGGGTTCTTGACCTTCTCCCGGCGAAGAGCCAAATGGTACTCTATTGGATTGCGCGTGTCATTGAGCTACCTCACTTGTGGGTAGGTTCTTGCAGAGTTCATTTGGTGGATGAGGTTCATGCAACACCTCTTAGCCGCCGAACCACCAAGTGTTGGTCGACCCAACGGGGACTAGCGTGCTGGCAAGCACGTGAACCTCGAGAGAGAAATCTTGTGTCTCTTGTGTGATTGGATTTCTCCAAGTGATTGATTGGCTTCATCTTGTAATTGATTCATTCCTCGACACAGCGGTATAATCACCCTACTCAGTCCATTACTTTCTTACAAACTAGTTGTAGCAAGCTCTTTAGTGTAGCTAGTTTTGAGAGCTTGCTTGGTAGCTTAGTTTCATCTAGTGGAGCTCTTTAGTGTAGCGTTATTGAGAGCTCTTAGTGAGTAGTGACTTAGCCTCTTGTGTGCCTAGAGATTAAAGCAACTAGAATTGTTGGGTAGGTGGCTTGCAACCCTTATAGAGTTAGAGCAAGTTTGTATTTTGCCATTTAGTTTACTAACAAATTGCTCTAGTGGATTTGTAGAGTTTTTAATAGGCTATTCACCCCCATCTAGCCATATTAGGACCTTTCAATGGCGATGGGGGACGAGGAGCGAGGTGCGGCAGTGGTGGAGGAACGACGGCGGCGGCGGTTTTTGCTTGGTTCACAATGAAGCACTTTGTTAAATATGGTCTACATAGGCTATATATGGTCTTAAAACATGTGTGCTCTTTTTTCTAGAACTTTTAACAAACATGTGTACTATTTTTAATGGTCTTACACTCTAACCATGTAGTGTGTTATTTTATTTATGGTATACACTTGTACTAAACTTGTTGATGCTACAGTAGTGTTGAGACGTTTGCTATTTTTATGGTCATTACTTAACTCTCCATGCTACTACAATGTTGAGATATGTGTGCTATTTTTTATGGTATTATAAGGTTGAGACATGTGCTATTTCGTCTTGTAATATTAACACAAGTGCAGATGTCTTAACTTACCGATCAAAGGATGTGCCACATTTCAAAGATTGCATTGGTGCAATTGATGGAACACACATCTTAGCAACATCACCTCCACAAGATTATGTTAGATACATTGGCACATCTGGGAGTGCAACCAAAAATGTTATGGCAATAGTTGATTTTGATATGCGTTTCACCTATGCATCATTGGGCAGCCTGATTCCATGCATGATACAAGTGTGCTCTATTATGCCATAGAACATGACATGGATACCTTCCCACATCCTCCACGTGGTAAATTTTCTTCCAGTCATTCTTATATTTCTTTGATTCATTGTATTTGTTATTTCTTATGTGTATCTATATTTAGGAAAATATTATATTGTTGACTCTTGTTACCCAAATAGACAGGGTTACTAGAAAACAAAGCGCGGCGTTGCCGTGCCTGTGTAGAGTGCCGGCTATTGTGAAGCTGTATTTTTTTAGGTTCGAAAACGAACTAAAGGTTAATAAAGACTAAATATTTAAGGAGGATGTCCTGAGCAAGGAAATGTAAAAATTATGAGAATTGCATTTTGACCTTTATTTTCTTTCATTTAAATAGATACATGTCCATCTGGTGATGATAGTGATGTTAACATTAGTATTCCTTATGTCATGATGTTTCTTGATAGCAAATAGAAAACTATGTTCATAGATATCAGAATAATTGTCTTAGTTCTTGTCATAAGAGTAAAACAACATAGAAATAGATTAAAATAGAGTAGAAAAGATATTTTCCATACTTGATAGTTGATACCCAACCAAATACTAGATAGACTTAAAATTTCTGTATGAAGATCAGAGCACAGTTTTAACAAAATAACCATAGGAATATAGGATTATAACCTCATCTTAATTGTCCGGAGATATGAATGAATGTGTACATGGCCTGGCCAACGTCCAGAAAGGAAATGACAGCTATTATCATAGTTACACAGGGGCATTTCATCGAAGAATGGGTGATCAGGAAAGTTACGGCAAGTTGAGTAAAACAAGAGAAGAATGGCTAAAAATGCGCCACAACTCAATCAACAACAAAAAGTCTTGTAATGTGATAAAGCAGCTTCTGGCAACCACGTACGTCCATGTCCATTTCCCTTAGCCATAGCTCCTTCTGGATACCTACACATGCAAAGTGCAATTATTTTTGTGATGCCCAGAATGTAAATACAGAATAGGAAGAATCAGAAGAAGAGGGGGGGAAAGGTGTTCCATCTCTTAGCGGTATGATAGTAAAAGAGAATCAAGGCATCGATATCAAACAAATTATCTATCTGTTATGCCACAAACTTTGTAACTAAATACACGCTTGTCAATATTTAAGGGCAACATTGTTGACTTATTTGATTATATTCTGTCTAATATTGAAATTCTAAGATCAGAATGCAAGTGTAATAGGATGGGGACAAAGGTTTAGACTCAACTGGGTCCAGACATGCCTTATACATAAGCATTCAGCTCTGAGTTTGTCAATGGATGTGTACATGGCCTGGCCAGCATCCAGAAATCTGACAAAAGGTAATAACAGAAATCTGAAATACTAATAAATACTCTATAATTAGGGAGTAATATTTTGAAGAAGAGATCTTGTTTTGTACAGAAGAGTTTACCTTGCAGTCTTTTGTTCGTGCATCCTTGTGGCAACAGCAGTAGTAACCTGTTTTATGTAAGTTGTAGTTCGATAATATAAGATAGATGTTTTGCTTATAATGGATCTCTGCAAAAACAATTGGCCAGGCTCGAATTATTTGTACACGTGGTTAGTGTTTCATATTGTTAAATGAACTCAAAGATTAAAAAGTTTCAAAGTGAAACTTATTTTAATAACATATATAGCTTAAATTACAGAAAGTATTTCTACACATAGTAAGTATATTTGTTTTCTTACTATTCCGAAGGTAGTTGACACTGTAATTACCAAATAGAAATGGATAGTGTTAGCTGGTGACTCGATGATGGCAAATTGGAAATCTAAGCAAATCAAGTAAAAAAATAAATTTGATGCCTTTAGTTATTTCATCGAACAACTGGTATGCATGGACATTCACACATACGAGCGAGATGCTGCGTAGAAAAGTAGTACTGTAGCAGCAGAGAGGGGAGGAGCCGTGAGGAGATAAGGCGTGATCAGTGGGAAGAGTCTCTCTGTCACGGCTGCGGCTGCGAGGAGGGTGTTCCGGAGGTGGCAATGGCCGTGACTGCGAGGAGCCGAGGAGGGCGGCGCTGCTCACCTGCCCCGCGTGTCATGCGCGTGGAAATGAACGCACCTGGAGAAGCCACCTCCGCCTAACCCAAGGCTGGAGCAGGAGCTGTCACTGCTGTCAAGCAAATGAGGAGGAAAGGGGAAGGGGAATGGAAGGGGATGAGCCAATTCAAGAGGCGTAGCCGTGCAGGCCGCCTTTGCGGAGCTCGCGCGTTCCTAACACTGGACGCAAGCGTGTGGGCTATTTGGTCCACGGTTGGGGCTGGGAGCAGAGGAGGCGGCGCTGCAAGGAGAGGAGGCGGAGCACGAGCGAGGGCAGTGGGCGGATGAGGGCGCGAGGTCGATTCGTGTCTCGGCATGCTCGTCACTCGGGGGCGTGGGGAAGCCATGGCTGCCAGTGGCGCTGCAGGTGCCGTCATGCCGGGTGGCCCCCTCGGTCGAGCGGGTTCCAGAATCCAGAGTATGCGCGAGCGCGATGCTCGGGTTCGCTTAATGGGTGACGCACCCGTATGACACGGAATCGGACGGTTCACCTCGCGTTTGCTTCAGATCCAACAGCTATCGGACTACGGACTGTTCGGTTGCTGGTCTTCGTAAAGAAGCACCGCTGGCTGTTTTGTACGAGAGTAAAATACTGTTTCGGCTGAAAATTTACAATCGTTTACGATAAGCCACAGCCAAACGAACAGGCTGTTAATGGGCGACGTGGCACAATCCGGCATCCAGTTTCTGGTGCAGGATTCGTATAGTAGTAGATTTATCAACTTACAAAGGTCAAAGGTACCATATTCCTGATTTTAGAAGGGGCCAAGCTCCTTTGATGTATGGAAGATGAAGTGGAGGATTTTACTGAGGATGCCTAGTTATCCAATGGTTAAACAGAAGATGATTGTGGCAGCTACTATGTGTCTCCATAACTTCATTCGTGAAAATCATGCACTTGATAGGCATTGCTGTAGATGCGATCGGGATCTAGAATATATACCAACAATACCTCAAACATATGTGAGACATCAACCATTCCAAAATTCATCTAATGCATCAACATCTGAAGCTAAACACACCAATATGGACATATTTTGTGATGATCTTGCGAGAGCCATAATGCAATCTAGAGTTTATCTCTGTTCAGAGTAATCATGGAAGCATGGCAAAATGTATTTTGTTCAAGGTTGTACAAGCCAAAACAATGTATTTTGCTCACGGTTATAAATGTTTTATTTCACCTTGTAGTAACTGTCTACCCCATCACAACCACCTCTATGCAGAATCTGAATTTAGGAAACCAGCCAAACGGTTCCAACAAATGATTTTGTTTCTCGGAAAAACGTTTCTCCAGAGAATCTAAATTCTCCATGAACCTGGATCCTACCAAACGGATCTCAGATTTCTATACATTTGATTGTACTTTAAAATTTGTGCTACAACTGTTACTTTAACAAGTTTGTAACTACGTGATCGTATTTATAAAAAATCTGACGGATTTAATTTTCATCTCTATATAGGAATCCTGCATCCAAAAGCCTGGTCATGGATCGGGCCACGTCGCCCGTTAACCTGTGAACCGTAGGATCCGAGGATGACGCAATATCCACCGTTCGATCGGGCTTCATCACGGGTCCTAACCCGTTAGTCCGGAAATACACTGATCAGCATTCAACGGTGGATAGTCATGTTTCAATTATCACTTCTCGATCTTTGCCTTCTCTTTTTTATATTTGGATAGCCAATTTCACAATCTAGAGGCCAATCACCAAGTTGCATGCTGTACTTTTTTCTCGAACATGCTTAACATGTATTTCATTAAGAGGGGCAAGCAAAGTACAAAGAGTTAGCAAGACAGCGAAGCATTCGGGAGGCATCTAAGGCTGCAGCTAACCCAGCACCGGTACAAAATGTTCTATTACAGACAAACGAGTGTAACGACACTACGCGCGTATCAGACAACAAGCGCTAGCAAGCTCGCCAGGTCCACAAAACCTGCCTCAATCCAACGGCCTCCTTCCTCTACGACCTGTTGCATGCTGTACTATGATAGAGGCAAAAACCCGGAACGTGCGAGGTCCGACATATGTGACTATAATCAGCAAGCGGGGCTGCCTTTCGAATTGGGCAATTTAACATGGTAATGTTATTAATACTATTTAGGCCTTGTTTGAATACGCATGTATTCATCTTAATCTACATTGTTAAAATGGATTAGAGTGGAATTAAACTAAGTTACATTCTATTCCACTCCAACACATATAGATTAGAGTAAATACGCATGCATCTAAACAAGACCTTAGGAATAATCAATGGGCTCAGACGCCCTCTTATGCGCTCAAATACTAGCTACGGCTCGGCCTAAAAGGGGTAATGAAGAAAAAATCTGAACTTTCAAATGACCATTCAATTAGGTAGCCTCTTCATCGAAACTACATTTAAGACAATTTATCAACTCATGACTCGACTCCTGACCATCAAAATTTTGATACCCTACAACCTTGTTTGGATTTTTTATTGTCAGCGCTTTGGAAGCTGCAACCTTTTATTGTTAGACCTAAAACATGATCTCTAGGCATAGAACTAGCATGTCTATTTGCTATTGAACAAAACCGTGAGTCCTAGAACATCTGCTAGTGCAATAATAGTAGATAGAACGAGAGAAAGTGAGAGGTGAAGGGTGCAAACCTTCGGCTGCCTTGGATGAAGATGGGCTCGCCATCGCAGTGCTTGGCGATAACCCAGTGGCAGTGTCGAGTCGAAGGGCGGTGGTGCAGTAGCGGTTGCAGGGCAGCCCGGCGACGTAGCAGCCCCTCGATGTAGATGCTGAGGCGGGGAGACGCGGCTGGTGGATTCCCGTCACTGGCTGCGCCCCTCTAGATCGGATTAGGGATTTCGGGGGGAGCTGTAGCTTCATAACACGCTACAAACCAGGTATGAACTTCATAACTTAAGTGATCTATAACTTAAGTGGCCTATAGATGTCGTCAACCACCTTTAAACCAGGTATGAACTTCTTTAGCCAGTTCACATGTCATGTTGCCTCATAATACGCTACAAACTCAGCATACATTATGGACGACGTAGTGACAGTTTGCTTTGAGCTTTTCCATGAAATAGCTCCTCCTGCGAGAGTGAATACATATCTAGATATGAATTTTCTATCATATTTCGCATAATCAGAATCTGAATATCCCACTATATGGAGTGAATCTGATCTTCTATACGTCATCATGAGGCTTTTTGTTCCTTGCAAATAACGCAAGACTTTCTTTACTATTTTCCAGTGTTCTGTTCTAGGATTGCTCTGGAATCTGCCAAGTAACCCGGTAACAAATGCCAAGTCAGGGCGCGTACATACTTGAGCATATTGTAAGCTTCCGACAGCTGAAGCATATGGAACCGTTTTTATTTGATCGATCTCATACTGATTCCTGGGGCATTGAAAATCCCCATATCTATCGCCCTTGACTATAGGAGCAGGTGAGGAACTACATTTGTGCATACTGAATTTCTTTAAGATCTTTTCTATGTATGCCTTTTGTGATAGTCCTAATACCCCTTTACTTTTATTTCGGTGAATCTCGATCCCTAGAACGAACGAAGCTTCACCAAAATCTTTCATATCAAATTTTGAGGACAAAAACTTCTTTGTCTCTAGAAGTAGACTGACATCACTACTAGCAAGTAAGATATCATCCACATACAGGACAAGGAAGATAAACTTCTCGTTCTTAAACTTTGCATAGACACAATTGTCCTCAACATTCTCTTTAAACCCAAAATTCCTTATTGTCTGATCAAACTTCAAGTACCACTGTCTTGAAGCTTGTTTTAATCCATAAATGGATTTCTTTAGGCGACATCCCATTCGTTCTTTTCCTGCCATGACAAAACCTTTTGGTTGTGCCATGTAAACATTTTCCTCCAAGTCCCTGTCGACGAAATATGGTCGGCAGTCTACCTAGGGGTATGCCCAAGGTAGTAGATTATCGATAGACAAGATGCGCAAGCCACAAACAAGATGGTGACGCAAGACAGACATGAGATTTTATCTAGGTTCGGCCGCCAAGAAGGCATAATACCTACGTCCTGCGTCTGATTGTATTGCTGTATGTCAATGAGAGATGTTTTTTAGAGGGGGTCCCTGCCCGCCTTATATAGTCCGGAGGGCAGGGTTACAGATCAGGAAACTAATCCTAGCCAGTTACAATTGCCATAGGTGGCCGGATAAGGATTCCTATTCTAACCGACCAGGATCTTGCTTGATCTCCAAATCTGCTTTGACTCCTTGCGCGGGACTCCAAATAGGTTGGTCGGGCCGTGCGTCGTCTTCTAGTGGACCGAACCCCCTGATCCAGGCCGGCCCAAGCCTAGCCATAGGGTATAGGGGTTAATACCCCCACAGCTAGTCCCCGAGCACCATGTATTATGCTGCGACATGCCATTCGATCTCCTTCGACTAATGCGATCCGTCTTCATGTCATCTCCAACTGATTGAAACATTGACCAATCAAATGCACCTAGCATTCTGATCAGAACTGAGAGCAGTAGACCACGATTATAGCCGAAGATTCTGGTTGTCCGAAGAATGCATGGTGCTCTTAAAGAAAAACGAAAAGGATTTCTTTCCTTATCAAGTGTGCCCACTTGTATTTCTGATAAGAAATGTAAGTGACCCTTGGACAGTAGTAATCTTGGCAATCAGTCAAAGCGTAGGGGTCGATAAAATAAACACATTCATCGCAAGGTGAAGGGTGCCCACTTAGTCCCCGAGCCTGGTAGTAGGTGACGTAGGCACGTGGTGCCAGGGTCTAAAAAGAATTTCCACTGAAGTTAAGAATCCAGTCGTCGTAGAATCAATACGAGATGCACCGGCAGGTGCATCGTACCGATGTAGTCCCCGAGCTTGCTGGAAGGAGAAGTATAAGCCTTGTAGCAAGGTCCAAATAAATGCCTCTCGACTGTATGTGAGTACATGTCACATGTAGTTGAGGAGAGCAGTCACCGAGCATTCTTCGGAATAGTCCCCGAGCATGGTAGTGGTCGGAGCAGTCCCCAAGCACGGTAGTGGTCTAGGCAATCCCCGAGCACGGTAGTGGTCTGGGCAGTCCTTGAGCACAATAGTGGTCTGGACCATCCCTGAGCGTGAGACATGCAGCGAAGAAACAAATGCTACTTGTACTATTATTTGGTGTATTTATTTATCTTCTTACTCTGTCAAGTCCAATCTGATACGTCTGGTCAAAAAAGCAGACGGGTATAGCATGTCATACTGCATTCTTGTCCTTTCAAGCAAATAGTCGCTTGGCACCTGTAAGGAGGTGCAGTCAGTGTGGGCCCTCTCACACTGGCAACGAAGAGGCGTATACACTGATAACGAAGAGGCGCATATATTGGCATAGATCTCAAGGTTGTGAAAACAACCGTCTGCGGTGCAGTGCGCACGTCGCCCAAGAATCTCAGGGCAGACGAAACGGCTGGAACTCTTGGTTATTTATAATATAGAACTGGTAAGTTACTTTTTTACCGATCCCCATTACCATTCGCCAGTTGTAGCCTTCTTCTTCCTCTTGCCAACCCTAATACCTCTGAAATAATCACCAATCACCCCTCCCCCATATCCACCTTCACTAGCCAAGGCGGACTCATGGCGAAGAGTGACGCCCAGAAGAAAGCCAGAGTCATGGCGAAGGAATGGTGGAAGTCAAGAAGCAACGAGCAGACCATCGAAGACCTCGTCATCATGGGAGTACTCCACAACAAGGAACTCGCAGGATGGCGCACGCCGGAGGGCGAGGGGTACCCTGATCCACAACCAGGTGAGATTGTGGTTTTCGAAGATTTCTTCAAGCGGGGTTTTGGAGTTCCAGTGCACCCTTTCCTTCAGGGGCTCTGTCTGTATTACGAGGTTGGGATTTGCAATCTGCATCCCAACTCGATTCTTCTTGTCTCCACCTTCATTCATCTGTGCAAAGCATATGGTGGCTTCCAGCCCCATTTCGACTTCTTTCGCCATCTTTTCTGATTACGGAAGAAAGGAAGCGGCGGCTCGAAGATAGCCGAAGGTGTGTACCTCAATCTTCATGACGAGATGAGGGCCTAGTACCTGCACTGCCCTTGGAACACGTCGCTTGACGACTGGTACAAGAAGTGGTTCTACATCCACGAAGAGCCGAACACGATCACACTGTGCGACGTGGGGTTCATTCTGGAGAAGAAGACCAGCTGGTCGGAGAAGCCCGAGCACCTGGAACAGATCCCAGAACTACTTGGGATGATCCTGTGGAGGAAGCTAGACGGTCCGAGCGTGGTTAGGAACTTCATCAGCCGAAGGATCCAGCCCTGCCAGAGGAGGGTACATCTCGGCTATGAGTACCAAGGTAGCGTAGACCCAACGAGGACCAGGAAAGAGGCGCTTGACAAGATCGAAGTCAAAGCCAGGATTGGAGAGCTATTCAACTTAGCTGATTCAAATTATGTCAGATTGAGCAACATCGAGCATGCTTTCAAGCTCGCCCGACCTCCCCCAAAGGTAAATCATTCTGCCTTGTACCAGTAGTTTTATGTTGTAACAGAAAGTTACTGTGTTATCTCCTTTATTTTTCCTAGATTAATGGTCGTGATAGAGCAATAGTGTTCGTATCACCACCCCCTGGTGTAGATTGGCCGCAAGTTGGCGGCCCAGCCACCTAGACCAGCACCAGGACCGAAGACATCGACTGGGCGGTGCTCAGAGTTAGAGAGGAGGCAGCAGCCAAAGCTACTGGTAAGCGGCCGGCGGCCAACAAGCGTCAGCAGGTGATCTTCACTCTATCGGATGATGAGACAGAGGAGGGAGAGAATGCAGACATCTTCCGACTCGTCCCTCGAAAGAGGCGGAGGCAACTGGAGTCGACTAAGCAAGGCGGCTCCTCCATGCCGGTGGGACCCACATCGCCAACCACTGCGGCGCGGAGGACAAGCGGCGAAGGGGTCGAGCACCAAGCCCCAGTGCCGGTGTTGGTCATAGAGGGAGACTAGGTGGCACCCGCAGAGCACTGGAGCAAGCACGGTCGAAGAGACGCGCCTTCGCCACATCATTCCGTGCTTCCAACATGTAAGTATTTGTAACCTTGATGCAAGCTTGCAATTTATACTGATTACTGTTGTCTTCTGAACTTATCTTGGATATATTAGGTCAGCGTCCACCGAAAATCTAGACCAACTAGCCGGTAGCGGCGTGGCTCCAACAGCAATGTCAGAGAAAACTGCCTAGTAGCCGGCCATGGAGGAACCTATAGCAGAAAGTCTATCGGAGCCTCAGCAGACAAGCGGCTAGACAACAGTCCCCGAGCAGGTGGTTGAGGGAAGAGCTGAGCCAAGTACAAATGCTCCGAGCACCAATCCTGCGGAGGGCGACACCCCAACACCAGGGGTAATGGGTCATATCGATGAGCGGCGACAAGAGTCGAGAGCACAGAGCATGCTTATCGATGCTAAGGCCTGTGGGAAGGCCATAGTTATTGCAGAAGCTGCCAACTCTAGACCAGCACCGGTACCTGAAGAAGAGATCGAAGAAGACGAAGTAGAAGAGGTCCTAGGCCTGTCCACAGGACAGGCAACAACATGTATATGTGTCGTGCTGGCGGAACGACCAATGGGTTGTTCATGAAGAAATCCTAGAGGTCGAAGAGACCATGAAAGTTGAACGGGCGGCGAAACGACTGGTGACAGAAGTCCAGGTATGCTTTGCTTGACCACCTGATCTTGCCATCTAGTAATACTATCTTACTTAGCTTTTTGCATGCAGGACTTAATGAAGACCGCAAGGTACCACAAGAAATGCTTCGACCAGATTGAGGGGATCACAGCAAGCAATAAAGAACTGGTGGACGAAGTGGAACGCTTGCGCCACCAACTTGAAGCCGCCAACCTTGAGAGGATAGAGCAAGAGGCGCAGAACCAGAACCTGGTCGTCCAGCTCAGTAACAAAGAGCAGGAAAGAACAAGTAAGTTGTCACTTTATCACAACGAGTGCATGACACGTGTTGTTGCATTGTTGGTAGTAATAGCTGTAGTGCAGGCTTAGAAGCCGAAGTAGTTCGTCTCCAAGAGGAGAATAGCCGTGTGGTCGTAGAGTGTGGTCGCCTGAAGGAGGACAACAAGAAACTGGCGCATGATCATGTCGCAACTCCAGGACCACACAACCAAGATGAAGGAGGAACTGAAAAGTAAGTGTTCTAGACCACCTTGCTCACTATTGCTGCCCACCTTATCTTGTCGTGGCATGACAGTTTTAATGTCTTGTGCGATTTGCAGTTTTAAAAGTCAATGCCAAGAAGCATCTGGAAGCCGTGATAAAAGAACGCGACGGCTAGAAGGCACAGTGCCAAGAGATCACCAAGGATCGGGACGCATGGAAGAAACGGTGCCAGGAAGTGGCAACGAGCGTTTTACCAGTCCTCAACCTTATCGATCTAGCACTTATAGAGGACGCGCCAGGGATGCCACAGCTCGGACTGGTCGATAGATGCCTGAAAGGCATGGGGATGGTTCCAAGAGTTCGTGAAGGAGGCAGGTGAGTACACACATGCACATGTGCTAAGCATGGTACATGCTCACTGCCCCTTGATCGATCTCAAGCGCCTGGAGGCTGGATACCCGAAGGAGGTAGATCCAGACAAGGCTGAGGAGCTTCGAATGACCTAGCTTGACTTGTCGGCAAAAATAATTGGCGACATTAACCTATGTGGAGGCGGGATAGCACCTGTATAGGGTATGCCATCAACAAGTCAGCTGGAAACACCATCAGTTTTGAGCCAACTGGCAAAGTCTGTGGTCTCGACTAGCTAGGCATCGGCGGGGCCATCTTCTTCAGCTCGACCAGTACAAGAGTCTCCGAGACTCGAGCAAGATGTCAGGAGCAGCGAGCAGCAGGTGCCACTTGCCCCGACCAGCCAATAGGATAGGCTATAGCTGTAGAAGAAGATGTAGTTGTGTTATTATAAACTTGTACCTTTTTAGGCAAGCTTGTAATAACGTAACTGTATATCATCATAAGCTTGTTTGTTTTGTATAAAACACATTTAAGCTTGAAACTCGTGTTGGTGTAACTAAGTGAGAACATGTTAGCGTTCTGTTTAGTTGTACCAGTTTAGTCAACACGTCATCCTGAAAAGTTTGTACGGCCCTGGTTTGCCATGTGGTCGGAGTGTGAGGTGCGTGACCTATTCACATGTAGACGTAGACAAGTCAAACCAGAGGGAACCTATCGATCACCCGTAGCATAGAGAGCGGGTCCCATGCACACGTTGGGAGAAACCGGAGACAGGCCTGCTCCGAAAACCTGGGAAGGAATGGTGGTTGGCTTTGACTGGTTGAGTTAGAATAACCGTAAAATTCGAAGTGACACATTAGAGTGGTCGGAGAAATCATAATAGCTTTATTGAATTAAATCGAAAGTACAAAAGGAGTACATATCTTAGTAGTTAAGCATAGAAACACCTAAGCTTGTCGATGTGCCATGAATTGGGTACGTCCGTACCGTCCAGGTGAGCTAACCTGTAAGACGTTGGTCGTGTGACTTCCTTGATCATGAAGGGCCCTTCCCATGGAGTTGCGAGTTTATGGACACCAGCCTGATTCATCTTCCACTTCAGGACCAGGTCCCCGACCACAAAGAACCACTCTTTAATGTTCTTGTTGTAGTACCTGCGCAAAACAGCAAGGTATTTGGCTGTACGTATGCAAGAATCAAGCCGCTTCTCTTCTGCACTATTCACTTCTAGCTCCCGCACTTCATTGACCTTGCCTTCATCAAAGTTCTCTATCCATGTTGATCTAAAACCTATATCTGCTGGGAGGACTGCCTCAGCACCGTAAACCATAAAGTATGGTGAGACGTCGGTATTACGACTAGGCTGAGTTCTGAGGCCCCAGACCATGGCTGGTAACTCTTTGAGCCATCTTCCAGGAGCTTTATCATTTTCTCTATACATCCTCTTCTTCAGTGCGTCCAAAATCATACCAGTTTGCCCGCTCGACCTATCCATTAGCTCTAGGGTGCGCCACCGAGACGTATTTTACTACTATGCTCCTTTCATCGCAGAAGTCCCAAAAAGCGTTCCCGGTGAACTGAGTACCCATATCAGTGATGATGCCGTTGGGTATGCCGAAGCGGTGGATGACCTGGTTGAGGAACATGACAGCCTTTTCTGAGGATGCCTATACAAGAGGCATGTACTCTATCCACTTAGAAAATTTGTCGATCAGGACAAAGACACATGTAAATTCCCTAGGAGCCGGTTTGAAGGGCCCGATCATATCCAGTCCCCAGCATGCGAAGGGCCAAGAGGCTGGTATTGTCTAGATCTCATGTGCTGGTATGTGGATTCTCTTAGCGAAGAACTGACAACCTTCATAGTAGCGGACTAGCTTCTCTACATCGGCTACCGCTGACGGCCAATAGAACCCTGCTCGGAAAGCCTTGCCAACCAGCGTTCTCGAGGCCGCATGGTTGCCGTAGGTTCCAGAGTGGATTTGGTCTAGGAGATGTTCGCCATCCTCCTGAGTTATACACTTCATCAAGATTTCCTTCTTTGCGTTCTTGCGCCATAATTTGCCATCGACGAGCAGATACTGCTTACTGCTGATGCATCAGGCGCTCGTTTTCTATCCGATCAGTATAATCGCTGCCATCTGTCAGGTACTTGATAAAAGGTACTCTCCAGTCAGGCTCATTAGTGGTCGTAGGTGGATCGGTGGTGCTTGACGCCGGAACCGTAGCCACCAATAACTGGTCTAGAGGCTTGTCGACCGTGGGATCTTCCTCTTCGATGGAAGGCATGAGCAGGTCTTGGACGAATACGCCATGTGGGACTTTGGCTCGGGATGATCCTAACTTTGACAGCGCATCTACTGCTTGGTTTTTGTCTCGGACCACGTGTGTGTACTCGATGCCGTAGAACTTGCCTTCCAGCTTTCTGATCGATTTGCAGTATGCATCCATCTTTTCGCTGGTCAGTGTCCTAGTCCTTGTTGAGTTGGTTGATGACTAGAGCCAAGTCTCCGTAGACATAGAGATGTTTAACACCAAGCTCGACCGCAATGTGCAAACCATGTAGGCATGCTTCATATTCAGCGGCGTTATTAGATGCTGGGAAATAAATCCTGAGGACGTACCGGAGCTGCTCCTTGGATGGTGACACAAAAAGAACTCCTGCTCCTACGCCAGTCGATGTTGAGAGAGCCATCGAAATACATCTTTCAATACTCATCGGGCCCCTGAGAGGCAGGCGTGCTTAAGTCTATCCATTCGACGATGAAATCAACGAGTGCCTGAGACTTGATTGTAGTACGGCTTGCAAATTCCAAGGAGAAAGGGCATAGCTCCATTGCCCATTTGATGATGCGCCCATTCGTGTCCTTGTTGTGAATGATGTCTCCCAGAGGGTACTCGGTCATGACCACCACACGATATCCGTCAAAGTAATGTTTCAACTTTCAGGGATGTTATCAGTATGGCATAGATCAGTTTCTGAATCTGTGGGTACCTAGTCTTGGATTCATTGAGTACCTCACTGATGAAATAAATTGGTCATTGTACCTTGTAGGCGTGGCCAGGCTCATCACGCTCGACCACCATGGTAGTGGAGACCACCCGATTAGTTGCCGCAATGTAAAGTAGGAGAGTTTCATCTTCTCTGGGAGCAGTGAGGACCGGAGGTGATGTAAGGTATTATTTCAGCTGTGTGAAGGCAGCGTCTGCTTCCTTCCGACCACTCAAATTTCTTGAATGCTTTGAGCAGTTTGAAAAATGGTAGTCCTTTTTCTCCTAATCTTGATATAAAACGACTGAGGGCAGCCATGCATCCGGTAAGCTTCTAGACATCCTTCACCTTTTTGGGTGGCTTCATGTCTAAGACAGCTTTGACT
This sequence comes from Miscanthus floridulus, assembly GCF_019320115.1. NCBI lineage: Eukaryota > Viridiplantae > Streptophyta > Magnoliopsida > Poales > Poaceae > Miscanthus > Miscanthus floridulus. The sequence goes on from NC_089583.1 coordinate 34,876,771, forward strand.
TTCTCCAGGTTAGGGCATATGCCATCGTAACTGATAATGTTGCCAAGCAATATACCAAAAGGAACACCAAAGATGCACTTCTTTGGGTTTAATTTCCATTGGAATGTATTAAGGGCTGCAAAGGTGCGCTCCAGGTTGTCAACAAGGGTATGTGCTTCCTTGGTTTTGACAACTACATCATCAACATAAGCCTCGACAAGGTCGTCTTTTATCTCGTCTTTGAGGTAGGCCTGTATGGCGCGTTGGTAGTGAAAGGATCAAGATGCCCAAGAGGGGGGGGGTGAATTGGGCTAATTCTAAAATTTCTTGCAATAATCAAATCCTACGGATAGCCCAATTAACCCCTTGTGCCTAGAAAAGTGTTTATATCAAACTAATGCACAACAACCTCTCAACCTAAGTTCCAAACTTACTCTAGCAAGCAATTCTTATGGAAGTAGAAACAAGTATTGGATTGCTCAAAGTAAATGCTCAAAGTAAGTGCTCAAAGTAAATAGAGAGAGAAAGGAACGCGGCGATGTTTTGCCGAGGTATCGAAGAGTCGCCACTCCCCACTAGTCCTCGTTGGAGCACCCGCGCAAGGGTGTAGCTCCCCCTTGATCCGCGCAAGGATCAAGTGCTCTCTACGGGTTGATTCTTCGACACTCCGTCGCGGCGAATCACCCAAAACCGCTCACAACTTGAGTTGGATCACCCACAAACTCCGCCGGGTGAACACCAAACTCCCAATCACCACCAAACCATCTAGGTGATGGCGATCACCAAGAGTAACAAGCATGAACTCTCACTTGACCACGCGAAGCCTAATGAGAAGATGGATGCACACTTTGCTACTCTTGATTTGCTAGTGAGGCTACTCTCTTGGATTCTCAAATCACAAACACCTCACTAGGACCTTGCTCTTCTTGGCACTCACAAACGTGTTTCTCAGCTGTTGGAATGAGCAAAAGATGCTCCACTCACGAGTGGAGCTTCTATTTATAAGCCAGCCTGAAAAACGAACCTGTTATGAGCTTCTGCGGGATGACCGGACGCTCCGGTCATGATGACCGGACGCTCCGGTCAGTTCAACCCAGCGAACCAGTTTTCAAGAGATGACTGGACGCTGTCAGGGTCCGGTCAGTACCGACCGGACGCGTCCGGTCGCTCTTGGATGCTTACTGTAAACGACCGGACGCTGGATACTCAGGGTTCCGGTCACACTGACCAGGACGCGTCTGGTCACTCTTTCCCAAGTCTGGACCCTTACTAGGAGTCGACCAGACGCTGGCCCTCAGCGTCTGGTCACATGACCTCCCAGCGTCCGGTCACACTAGACTTGATCTTCACGGTCAAATGAACTGACCGGACCCTGCGGCCAGCGTCCGGTCACACCGGAGCCAGCGTCCGGTCAGTATTTGACCCTCCATTCACTTCCAACTTCCGAACATATGTGAATGAAGTTTGCTCCAAAGGATCTTAGGCATTCATAGGAGCTACCTAGAGCTAGTTTTAACAAGTGTGCACCACACCTAACTCACTAGACTCAACTAGGTCAAGCTACCCGTTCATACCCCCCTTCATAGTACGGCCAAAGGAAAAAAAACAAAGTCCTAAACTACTCTAAGTGTCTCTCCAACTCCAGTTGACACTTAGAACTAGTTATCCTTAACCTTGTCGTCCAACCTTTGAAAACCGAAATGATTTCCATCGTAGGGGCATGACAACCTCGATTGCCCAATCGATCTCTATTACCATGACCTAACTTAATTGTCTCTGCAAAACACACGTTAGTCATAGTAATCTTGTATTGACATTAATCACCGAAATCCAACTAGGGGCCTAGATGCTTTCAATCTCCCCCTTTTTGGTGATTGATGACAATACCACCTCGAGTATGTTATGGAGTGAGGTTTTTGATGGGCTTGGTTCATATAAGCTTTTGTCAATAAGAACAGAAGAGTTAGTCACGCTTATATGACCCAAGCCAACACAATGTACTCAAAGAATATGAATTAAGCATGAGTACAAATAACAAAGCTCATTTGCTTTGAAGTATAAACGCGGAAGCAAAAGCAAATGAGCATTCCACAAGTGATATGACATATAGATAAAGCAAAGTAGGATCACACATGTCAAATATCACAATCACATAGATAGCACTATCACATATATATAATAGTATGCATGAAAGTATACACACGAATGCATAAGTAATAGAGTATCACACCAATAAAACTCCAAATGTATATAATAGGCTAATACTAGATAACTAGCTCCCCCTGAAACTCGCTCCCCCTAAGTCTACATACTCAAACCCTCTCCCCCTTTGGCGTCAAACACCAAAACCTAGGGGTCGGACGGCGGGGCTAGTAGCGGACGAGTCGGGCGCTGAAGTACGTGGAGCAAGGTGGAACTGGGCGCCATCATCATCTGACCCTAAGCTCTGAACTGACTGACCCTCTAAAGCAGGAAGTGTCGCTGAAGCGGTCTGGGTCTGAGCTGGTGCTGCCTGTGAAGCTGCAAGTATGTCTGTCATAGGATCTGACGAGGCGACAGACGAGGGGAGCCGCTGAGTAGTCATGATAGCTGGAGCTGCTGTAGACAGACCGGCAGTATGCATGTGAGGCGGAGTAGGCATGCCGGTCAACTCACTGAATGATGCTCCAAGACTCCTGGAGACTGACGACTCAGGCACGAATAGTGAGGACGTCTGCTCTGGTGAGAAACCCGTGTGATAAGGAGTGAACTGCGGGGCTACACCAGGTGAAGCTAACCACTGGGACACCTGTACAGGAGGTGACGGAAACTGAGCTGGAGGCTGTCCCTGACTCTGAAGCCCGATAGGCTGTACTACTGGAGTCGTCGAAGTGGTAGGAGGCTGTGCAAGCTGGGGCGAAGTCTGTGGCAGTGGGATCCCAATGGCTGTCACTACATGCTGCATGAATCCCATGAGCTGCTGCTGCATAAGTAACTGCTGGTGCTGAAGGAGCTGCTGCTGCCGCTAAAACTCATCCTGACGAGCCTGAAACTGTGCGAAGTTCGTAGCTGTCTCCTGTGCCTGTCGTGTCTGATCCTACTGCATCCGCTCAAGAATAGCAATGAGAGCGGGGTCTGTCTGTGGAGTAGGTGGAGCAGAACTGGAGCTACCTGCCTCTGCATCATGTCTGCGTGGAGGCATCTGAGGTATAGGCTGGTAGTCGTCGTCAGAGCTGTCACTGTACTCACTCACCTCCTGCTGTGCCTCTAGCTCCAGCCTCCTCAGTGGCTGCAATCCCTCTGATGATCTCGTCCTGCTGAGCTGCGGACTCAGGCACGTCGGGATGACGGCTAGGCTGTCTGGGTGTCGGAGGAGTGGCGTGTTTGATCCTCTATGACAGGTTGTAAGCTGGGAATTCCATAGTGGCACCTGTATACTCATCCATCATGCCAGGGGGCTTATCAATCACAACTCTGTGGATGAGAAACGTGATCCAGTGAGCATAGGGAAGCTGCCTGCGACCCTTGAATCCCTCAGCTATAGTATCCTCCATCTCTGAAAGAAGGAGGTCCCAGATGTCAAACACTGTCATCTGCATAATGGCATTGAGAAGCCAGAGCTGTAAGCGAGTTAGGCCCTCCCTGTATCCCAACCTGGGAAGCAATGTCCTCCTGATGATGGCCTCTAGTATCCTCGCTGTAGGAGTCAAGTCACTGGGGTTCCTGCTCGACCCCTCACCAAACGGCTCCTTGAAGCAATGACGCACTAAGTCTGTAGGAGGCACCAACCCTCCATGAGGACGCCTGGGAGGCTCCTGATGTCCATAGCAAACCTCATGCATCCTTACAGGCTGCTCCTGTAGTCTCAGTATCTCTCTGGCCCTGCTACTCGTCACTCTATAGTCTTTGCCGTTGAAGGCAAAGTGAATGAATCTATGATGAGGATCGATGTAGAGCGAGGCATAAAACTGACTGAACCCAAGAAGGTACATATATCCCTGTCCGTCCAATCAGATCTGACAGTCCTAGCAAATATGACAAATATTGCCGAATCCCCTCCCCAGCTGCTGCCACAATGGACTCTATCTGACAGACCCTCTGTGATCTGAACACTGCCCCACTAGTTGAGATATGCATTGTAGAAATCCTCCTGCAGTGGTGTGTAGAACCCCTCAGCTGCTCTCTCATCCCTCCTTGGAGGAAACCAAACCTCAAACTCAACAAACCGCAGCTGCTGAACCTGCCTGGCTATAGCGGCCCTCAAGTCGAGGTGAACCACTGGAGGCGGACCCTGTGATCTGGGCGGAGGGCGTGAACCCCTGCGCTGTGTAGCTAGCCTCGGTGGAACTGCAGCACTGGTACGACTCGAGCGGCATAGCTGAGGTGCCGGCTCGGTCTCCTGACTCTCCTAAGTCTCCTGGGCCAGCTGAGGCTCTGCTGGTGGAGGCTGCGGCGCGGCTGGGCAGGGGCACGGAGGCGCGGGCGCGAGGTGAGGCGCGAGGAGGCGGCGGCGCAACCGTGCGGTGACTCGGCGAGGTAGCGGCGGCGCGGCTTGGTGGCTTAGGCTAGGGCACGGCGGCGGCTCGGGCTTAGATCAAGGAAGAAGAAAAGGTTCGGATAAATAACCCCAAAACGCGACAGAAAAGGAAACGGGAAAAGAGTCCTTAAGACGCGCGAGATCCACTGACCGGACGCTCTGGTGGTAGCGACCGGACGCTACCACCCAGCGTCCGGTCGATTCCAGAAAGGTCCAAATCCTCTAGAATCGGGACCGGACACGTCCGGTGGTCCATGACCGGACGCAGGCAGGGTCCGGTCAGTACAATTTGATCTTCCTCCAATCGACCGAACGCTGAACTCTTTCTGACCGGACACATAGACGCAGCGTCCGGTCACTCCTTCAACAGCAGTTCACCTCCTGTGAACTGACCGGACGCTGGACAGCAGCGTCCGGTGCAGCGTCCGGTGCACCTTTTCCAGCAAATCTTCAAACTTCCTTCGCGCTGCCTATTCCCAATCAAGTCCCAACTTAAATAAGATCCAAATAAACACCAATTGGGACTGATGTGAGTGACCTCTCTCAAACCCTCATGTTTTTCAAAATATTTTTCCTTAGGCTATAATTCTTTTTAAGAAAATAGGCAACAAGAGGGCAAATGGAACAAAACGACAAAACAACATTTATGCAAATGTGATACTTGAAAGTAAATCTAGTTGCTTGTCAAGTTTGATCCAAGGTTAAGCTTCTTCACACGCTTTTCAGCGGTTATCTTAACCATGTTAGACAAGCCCTATATGCATTTCCACAAATTAAACATGTTGTATATTACAATGAATGCAAGGGACAACACAAGCTCAATTTTTTGTGAAGTTACTAAAATCAAGTACATTGAGCTCGTTCCGCAATCTACAAAATGTAGCTTCATCTAGCGGTTTAGTGAAGATATCCGCTAATTGATCTTCGGATCTTACACCTTCTAGTGATATATCATTTTTAGCTACATGATCTCTTAGAAAGTGATGGCGGATATCTATATGCTTGGTGCGAGAGTGTTGAACCGGATTATTTGCAAGTTTTACCGCACTTTCATTGTCACACAAAAGAGGTACTTTCTCTAGAACTACTCCATAGTCTAGTAAAGTTTGTTTCATGTATAATATTTGTGCACAACAAGCACCCATGGCAATGTATTCCGCTTCGGCGGTGGACAAAGCCACACTATTTTGTTTCTTGGAGGACCAAGACACAAGTGATCTACCAAGCAAATGGCACCCTTCCGGATGTGCTCTTTCTATCAACTTTGCATCCGGCATAATCCGAATCGGAATAGCCAATTAATTCAAATAAAGCTCCTTTGGGATACCAAAGGCCAATGCTTGGAGTGTGCTTAAGATACCTAAGGATTCTTTTTACGGCAATTAAATGTGTTTCCTTAGGACTAGCTTGAAACCTAGCACACATACACACACTAAACATGATGTCGGGCCTAGATGCGGTTAAATATAACAAGCTACCAATCATAGACCGGTAGAGAGTTTGATCAACCGAGTTACCTCCCTCATCTAGGTCGAGATGTCCATTGGTAGGCATTAGGGTCTTGATTGGCTTACATTCATCCATTTTGAATCTCTTGAGAAGGTCTTTTGTGTATTTCTCTTGAGAGATGAAGATGCCTTCTTTCATTTGCTTGACTTGAAAACCAAGAAAGAATGTAAGCTCACCAATCATTGACATCTCGAACTCCTTAGACATCAATTTACCAAATTCTTTGCATGAGTCTTCATTTGATGATCCAAAGATAATATCATCAACATATACTTGACAAATGAAGATATGCCCATCAAGCTTCTTGGTGAATAGTGTGGTGTCGACCTTCCCAATGGTGAAGCCCTTCTCAATAAGGAAATCCCGAAGGCGCTCATACCAAGCTCTTGGGGCTTGCTTAAGCCCATATAGTGCCTTGGACAACCTATAAACATGATTAGGATATCTAGGGTCTTCAAACCCAGAAGGTTGATCAACATAGACTAGTTCATTAATAAAGCCATTTAAGAATGCACCTTTCACATCCATTTGATATAGTTTCATTTCATGATGTGATGCATATGCAAGAAGGATACGGATGGCTTCTAATCTTGCAACCGGTGCAAAGGTTTCTCCAAAATCTAAACCTTCAACTTGAGAGAACCCCTTTGCCACTAGTCTTGCCTTGTTCCTCACAACAACACCTTGATCATCTTGCTTGTTGCGGAACACCCACTTTGTTCCAATCACTCTTGCACCTTTTGGTCGCTCTTCAAGATTCCATACTTCATTGCGAGTGAAGTTGTTCAACTCTTCATGCATGGCATTGATCCAATCCGGATCTTTTAGAGCTTCTTCTACCTTGGTAGGCTCATAGCAAGAGACAAAAGAGTGATGAGCAATAAATGAGGTAAGTTTTTGAGATCTAGTCATCACCCCCTTTGTTGGACTCCCTATGATGAGATCTTGTGGATGATCTTGTAGGAGAGGTGTATTTCTTCTATTGACCACTTGAGGAGGAGGTTGTGGAGCATCAACATCTTGTGCTTGTACCACCATTTGCTCATGGGAGATGTGAGTATCTTCATTTTCTACTCTCCCAACTTTATCACCATCTTGTGGTACATTTGATGAAGAAGGTTGGTTAATGACTTGTACATCATCTTCATCATCTTTTGGCTTGATGTCTCCCACCAGAATATTCTTCATAGCCTCCCTCAATGGTTCATCACCTACATCATCAAGATTCTCATGTGCTCCTTGGGAGCCGTTAGATTCATCAAATTCCACATCATATGTTTCTTCAACCAAGCCGGTGGCATGATTAAATACTCTATATGCTTTGGACTTCGATGAGTAACCAACAAGAAAACCTATATCACAACGCCTTTGAAACTTCCCTAGGTGTTGCCGCTTCTTGTAGATGTAGCACTTGCAACCAAACACCCTAAAGAAGGAGACGTCCGGCTTCTTCCCATTGAGCAACTCATATGGTGTCTTGACAAGGAACTTTTGAAGAAATAGGCGGTTGGATGCATAACATGCGGTGTTGATTGCTTCCGCCCATAGAGCTTCGGGGGTGTTGTACTCATCTAGCATTGTCCTTGCAAGAGTGATCAAAGTCCGGTTCTTCCTCTCAACTACACCATTTTGTTGAGGAGTATAGGTTGCGGAGACTTCATGTTTGATTCTAACTTCATCACAATAAGCTTCTATGTTTGTGTTGTCAAACTCTTTGCCATTGTCACTTCTTATCTTCTTGAGCTTCACTTCAAATTCATTTTGTGCTCTCTTGGCAAACTTCTTGAAACAAGATGCAACTTTGGATTTATCATTAAGGAAGAACACCCATGTATATCTTGAATAGTCATCCACAATCACAAGATAATAGAGATTTCCTCCCAAACTCTTGTATGTTGTTGGTCCGAATAAATCCATGTGTAGGAGTTCTAGCACTCTTGTGGTTGACATGAAAGCTTTGGTTGGATGAGTGTTTGCAACTTGCTTGCCGGCTTGACATGCACTACAAAGCTTGTCCTTCTCAAACTTCACATCCTTCAACCCTCTCACCAAATCATTCTTCATAAGCTTCTTGAGTGAGCTCATCCCAACATGAGCAAGCCTTCTATGCCATAGCCACCCAAGTGTTGTTTTGGTGAATAGGCAAGTCTTCAAGTTTGCATCTTCGGAGGTGAAGTCAACTAGATATAAGTTGTTGTATCTAAATCCATTGAATATCACTTGATTGTCATCTACCTTAGATACAACCACCTCCTTCTCAGTGAACAAGCATTGGAAGCCAAGATCACACAATTGACCAACGGATAGCAAGTTGAAACTCAATGAAGCAACATAGAGCACATTTGAGATGGAATGATCATTTGATATTGCCACTTTGCCCAATCCTTTGACCTTGCCCTTTGAATTATCTCCAAATGTTATTTTCTCTTGTCCATCTACCTCTTCATCTAGTGAGGTGAACATACGAGGATCACCGGTCATATGTTGAGTGCAACCACTATCAATAACCCAATGACTTCCACCGGTCTTGTAGTTCACCTACACACAAGAGATTCAAGCTTTAGGGATCCAAGCTTGTTGAGGGCCCTTCACCTTCTCAACAAGTGACTTAGCCACCCAAATTTTCTTAGGCCTACTCTTGTTGGGGGGACCTAAGAACATGACTTTCATCTTTCCACTCGAATCTTTTCTAAGCATGTAGTGAGCATTGAAAGCAAAGGGTCTAGCATGCTTGGGCAAGGGTTGTGGTGGTGGAGTTTGACACTCATGAGCAAAATGGCCTTCTTGTCCACATTCAAAACATTTCTTTGGCTTTGGTTTTGGCTTTGATTGTTGGTGTTGAGCTTGAGCCTTCTTCTTCTCTACACTTGCCATATATCCAATGCCACTTCTATCCATCTTCATGACGGTATTCATGAGTAGCTCACTTTGGAGATGCTTGCCTCTAGCAAACTTGCTCAATCCCACCTTGAGATGCTCTTTCTCCATCTTGAGCTTCTTGTTCTCTTCCTTGAGAATATCATTGTTCTTCTCCTCCTTGAGTTTCTTGATTTCTTCTTTTAACTTCTCATTCTCAAGGATCACCTCTTTGTCATGATCAAGAGTTTCTAACACAATGGTGTTGTGACTTTTTATCTCTTCAAGATCTTTCATGAGCTTCTCATTGTTACTCTTGAGCTTGACATACTCATTATAGTCATTGCATTCAACCACTTGCTTGCCCTTGCTACTAGATCCATGCTCAATGCTTTCATCAATTAAATCATCACATGAGGTAGCTATATCAATCTTAACAACATGGTTAGTAGCATCATGTGGCTCATTTGGTAAGAATTCTTGTGCAATAATAAGGGTATCATAATTGATCTTTAGAGTTGCATATTCATCTTTTAGCTTATTGTGACTAGTGATAAGCTCATTGTGTACCCACTCAAGTTTATCATTTTTATCTTTAAGCTCTTTCTTAGAAGATTTGAGCTCCTTGAGTTTGGATGATATAGAATCATTTGTTTCCTTGAGCTCATCATTAGCCTTTTCTAATGTATCACACTTAGCTAAGAGTGAATCATTTTTAGCATCAAGCTTTTCATTTGTAGCTCTACTCTTTCTAATGATCTTAGTATATTTTCTTAGTATTTTGACAAGATCATCATAAGTAGGTGAGTCATCATCATCGCTATCACTATCATCACTAGCATGTTCATCATCACTACTATCATCACTCTTAGTTACCTTGCGTTCACCTTTGGCCATAAGGCATAGGTGTGTAGAGGATGATGGCGATGGTGGTGGTGAAGATGCAAGATCAATAGCAATGGCGGCCACCTTTTCATCGTCACTATCATCATCGGATGATCCACTTGATGAATCAATGTCCGTGAGCCAATCACCGACAATATAGGCCTTGCCACTCTTCTTCTTCTTGTAGAACTCCCTCTTTTTGCCATCTCTCTTCTTGTATGGCTTGTTCTTCTTCTTTTCATCTTCATCACTTGAATCATCTTTCTTGCCCTTGTTCTTGAACTTGTCTTTCTTGGGCTTTGTGCATTGATGAGCTAGATGACCAAGTTCACCACAATTGTAGCAATCCATCTCGGAGATTGGCTTTCTTCTTGAGCTAGTGAAGAACTTCTTTTTGCCATCAAACTTGATGCCACTCTTGTTTAGCCTTTTTAGCATCTTGGTGGTCTTTTTCACCATGAGGGCAAGGCTTTCTTCATCATCTTCATCACTTGAACTCTCATACTCAAGTCTTGCTTTGCCCTTGTCTTGGCTAGCCTTGAATGCTAAGTCTTTCTCTTTCTTCTTTGTAGAGGATGAGCCATCTTGTGGTGTGATGTGCATGTACATCTCATGAGCATTGATCTTTCCCAAGATTTGTGTCGGTGTAGCGGTGGAAAGATCACCTTGATGTAGCACTGGTCACAATGTGCCCATATTTGTCAATGGGGAGGACACTCAAGATTTTTCTCACAACGTCGGATGGTGACATTTGAGTGAGTCCAAGCCCATTGACTTCCTCTACAAGAACATTTAATCGAGAATACATCTCATTAGCACTTTCTTTGGGAAACATCTCAAAAGAATTTAGCTTTTTAATCACAAGATGATAGCATTCCTCACGCTCACTCTTGGTTCCCTCATGAAGCGCACAAACATCCGACCATAGTGCATGGGCGTCTTTGTGGTTCCTTACACGATTGAACACATCTTTGCAAAGGCCTCTAAAGATGGTGTTGCGAGCCTTTGCATTCCATTTTTCATAATTTACTTCATCGCCTTGAAGTTGTGCGGCATTCCTAGGTGTGGGGAACCCTTGAGAGGCGGCTCTAAGAATTCCAACATCTAGAGCTTCTAAGTAAGCCTCCATACGGATTTTCCAATATGGAAAATCATCTCCCTCAAAGATAGGAGGAGGACCATCCCCGTGAGACATCTTGCTCTAAGCGATTAAGCTTAATAACGTGAGCACGAGGCTCTGATACCAATTGAAAGGATCAAGATGCCCAAGAGGGGGGTGAATTGGGCTAATTCTAAAATTTCTTGCAATAATCAAATCCTACGGATAGCCCAATTAACCCCTTGTGCCTAGAAAAGTGTTTATATCAAACTAATGCACAACAACCTCTCAACCTAAGTTCCAAACTTACTCTAGCAAGCAATTCTTATGGAAGTAGAAACAAGTATTGGATTGCTCAAAGTAAATGCTCAAAGTAAGTGCTCAAAGTAAATAGAGAGAGAAAGGAACGCGGCGATGTTTTGCCGAGGTATCGGAGAGTCGCCACTCCCCACTAGTCCTCGTTGGAGCACCCGCGCAAGGGTGTAGCTCCCCCTTGATCCGCGCAAGGATCAAGTGCTCTCTACGGGTTGATTCTTCGACACTCCGTCGTGGCGAATCACCCAAAACCGCTCACAACTTGAGTTGGGTCACCCACAAACTCCGCCGGGTGAACACCAAACTCCCAATCACCACCAAACCGTCTAGGTGATGGCGATCACCAAGAGTAACAAGCACGAACTCTCACTTGACCACGCGAAGCCTAATGAGAAGATGGATGCACACTTTGCTACTCTTGATTTGCTAGTGAGGCTACTCTCTTGGATTCTCAAATCACAAACACCTCACTAGGACCTTGCTCTTCTTGGCACTCACAAACGTGTTTCTCAGCTGTTGGAATGAGCAAAAGATGCTCCACTCACGAGTGGAGCTTCTATTTATAAGCCAGCCTGAAAAACGAACCGTTATGAGCTTCTGCGGGATGACCGGACGCTCCAGTCGTGATGACCGGACGCTCCGGTCAGTTCAACCCACGAACCAGTTTTCAAGAGATGACTGGATGCTGTCAGGGTCCGGTCAGTACCGACCGGACTGCGTCCGGTCGCTCTTGGATGCTTACTGTAAACGACCGGACGCTGGATACTCAGGGTCCGGTCACACTGACCGGACGTGTCCGGTCACTCTTTCCCAAGTCTGGACCCTTACTAGAGTCGACCGGACGCTGGCCCTCAGCGTCCGGTCACATGACCTCCCAGCGTCCGGTCACACCAGACTTGATCTTCACGGTCAAATGAACTGACCGGACCCTGCGGCCAGCGTCCGGTCGCACCGGAGCCAGCGTCTGGTCAGTATTTGACCCTCCATTCACTTCCAACTTCCGAACATATGTGAATGAAGTTAGCTCCAAAGGATCTTAGGCATTCATAGGAGCTACCTAGAGCTAGTTTTAACAAGTGTGCACCACACCTAACTCACTAGACTCAACTAGGTCAAGCTACCCGTTCATACCCCCCTTCATAGTACGGCCAAAGGAAAAAAAACAAAGTCCTAAACTACTCTAAGTGTCTCTCCAACTCCAGTTGACACTTAGAACTAGTTATCCTTAACCTTGTCGTCCAACCTTTGAAAACCGAAACGATTTCCATCGTAGGGGCATGACAACCTCGATTGCCCAATCGATCTCTATTACCATTGACCTAACTTAATTGTCTCTGCAAAACACACGTTAGTCATAGTAATCTTGTATTGACATTAATCACCGAAATCCAACTAGGGGCCTAGATGCTTTCAGGTAGGTAGCCCCGGCGTTCTTGAGCCCGAACGACATGGTCGTGTAACAGTAGGCGCCGAAAGGCGTGATAAAAGATGTCTTGATCTGGTCGTCCTTTTTGAGAGCGATCTGGTGATAACCAGAGTAGCAATCGAGAAAGGAAAGCAGCTCGCAACCGGTGGTTGAATCTACGACCTCGTCTATGCGAGGTAAGCTGAAAGGGTCCTTAAAGCAATGTTTGTTGAGATCAGTGTAATCAACGCACATTCTCCATTCATTATTCTTTTTGCGTACAAGAACCGGGTTGGCTAACCACTCCAGATGATACACTTCTTTGATAAATTCGGCTGCCAAAAGTCGTGTAACTTCTACCCTAATTGCCTCCTTCTTGTTGCGAGCGAACCAGTCGTAGCTTCTGCTTGATAGGTTTGGCCTTGCTGTTGACATTCAAGGAGTGCTCAATCAAGTTCTGAGGTACACTGGGCATGTTGGTAGCTTTCCATGCGAACACATCCATGTTGCTCCTCAAGAACCTAACGAGCGTGTCTTCCTATTTGGGATCTAGGTTGGCCCCGATAAGGGCCATTTTGCTGGGATCACCGTCGACCAGCTGGATCACCTTGTGCTCCTTGGACTTGATGTTCTTGCGTGGAGCCTCGAGCTCTAAGATCTCCAGGTGGTCGGCTGAGATCTTTTTGGCGTAGAGCATGGTCTCAGCCATGTGAATAGAGAGGTCGTGAGCCTCTGCTATTTTGAAGCTGTCATCTTCGTAGGTATAAGCTGCGTATACTGTTGCCCTTGAGGGTTAGAACTCCTTTCTCGGTAGGCATCTTGAGCACCAGATACCTATAATGAGGTATGGCCATGAACTTAGTGAGCGATGGTCGACCAAGGATAGCATGGTTGGTGCCGTCGAAGTCAGCGACCATGAAGTTGATGTAGTTAGTGCGGAAGTGGTCTGGGGTCCCAAATTGCACAGGTAGCGTGATCTGCCTAAGAGGTGTAGAGCTCTGTCTGGGGAGAACACCCCAGAACTATGCCTCATATGGCTTGAGATCCGCCTGGGTTATCTTCAGGGCTGGCAGACTGTTCTTGAATAGTATATTGATGGAGCTGCCGCCGTCAATCAGCACTCTATCAAACTGAACCTTGTTGATACAAGGATCGAGGACCAGGGGAAAACATCCTGGCTCAGGTATTGTGGCCCATTGGTCCTTTCTGCTGAAGGAGATCTCGCGGTGAGACCAAGGAGGGAGCCACGAATCGATGATGAGGTTGTCGGTGTTGGCCACGTTCAAACAAGCGTGGGCAAGCAGCTTGCGTTCTCGTTTGGTCTCGATGGACACTCTGCCTCCGATGATGGTGTGCACGTGATCGGTTGGCTTGACGTACTTGTGATGGGGATCTGCGTCTTCATCATCGTTGTCCTCGTTGCACTGTTCCCCTGCGTCGTTAGGCTTGTCGGATGTATTCAGGAGCCTGTTGACATGTGTAGATAGACTTGAGAACGCGACAATTCTACATGGTATGGTTTGACTTGGGATGGAGCTAATAGGGCCCTTTTAATGCTTTGGTGTAGTCGTCTTCGTAGTTACGACATCTGCCACCTTTTTTAATGGTATTGACCTCGCCGTCGTCTTCCCGAGCACGCTTGCCCCTGTAATCGTCATGGCGGTTACGCCGCTGATTACGTTGGTCACGGTGGTCGCGGGAGTCGTTGCGCTAGTTGCGGCGGTCAAAATTGTCGTTCTGACCACGGGTTGCTGCGGTAGTCGTCGCGGTGTGGGGGTGGTCGGAGCGTGGAACCCTTGCTGCTTCTTCAATAATTATCTTTTTAGCATCATCGACGTCTGCATATTTCTTAGCGGTGGCCAGGAGCGTTGTGACTGATTCAGGTCTCTTGTGGAGGAGCTTGTCCCTTAGGGCGTCATGGAAGCAGAGGCTAGTGATGAAAGCCTCGATTGCCTCATTGTCAGAGATTGACGGGACCTTGATGCACATCTCCGAGAAACGCCAGACATACTCGCGTAGTGGCTCATCTTTCTGATCTCGAATCCGTTGCAGATCGTATTTATTCCCCGGTTGCTCACAAGTTGCAATGAAGTTGTCGATGAAAGCTTGCTTGAGCTCCTGCCAAGAATCGAAGTAGTTCGCTGGCAAGCTGACCAGCCATTGGTGGCCTGCATGGCCGATGGTGACTGGGAAGTAATTGGACATGATATGCTGGTCAGCCATGGCTGATCTACACGCGGTTTCGTAGAGCATAACCCATAATTCGAGGTTCTCCTTGCCGTCGTACTTTTGAAGCTTCTCGAGCTTAAAGTTATTGGGCCATATGACTTGGCGAAGGTGAGAAGTAAACTGCTTCAAACTTGGAGGGCCGTGGGTAGTATCGTACTCCATACGGCGATGACTTTCGTGGGATGCACGATCGTGGGCTCTCTGGTTGATGCGATCGCGTAGATCGCGTTCTCCGAGGTAATGGCAGAGATCGTTATTGCCATCACGGCGATCCCAGATGCCACCCTGGTTAGCCCTATGACCACAAATATCACGGCGATTGTCATGGTTGTCTCGGCGGTTGTCGTCCCGGTAGTTGCGGCAGTTGTCGTCCCGACCACCATCATGGCCACTGTTTCTGCCTTGATAGTTGTCTGAGGGGTCATCGTTGCGCGAGCCACGTTGGTTGAGTGGCTGTGAGCGACTCGAGTACTGGTGGCTGTGGCTTGACTCGACTGAGACGGATGGAGCCCGGTCTTGATTCACAATCTCTGTGGTCTGAGCCATAGCAGCCGTTAGATAAGCTTGTATATCATTGCGAACCGCCTGGGTTTCCGGGGTATTGGGTAGCCGTTGCATTGTCGCCATAGAGATGGCTACGTTGGCGCTTGGAGTCCTAAAGACCTATTTGTCCCCCACCCTGTCGAAGGCATTGTTGAGGTCACGTGGCTGGACCCTTATGCGTCGTGCCTCCTCTTCTGCTTTGGTTTCGATTTGTCGACGATTAAACCGGTCAATATTGCGTGTTTCACGTGTGAGCCTTTCTTGTTCTGTTTCACCAACTGCCGGTGGTTCATCATTACTAACAACATTGATCAAGTCCCCTCACCTTGGTGGGAAAGACGGGAATTGTGGGAACCCCGGGGCGTGGTCTGGGATATCCAGATCGTATTCAACGCCTTCATCGTCATGATGCTAGAGCTCGGTGTGGACTGGAGGAATTAGATGCAATGCTAGACGAGGAGCTGGAGCCACCCTCTTGGATTGTGTGGACAGATCCTTCTCGATAATCCTCAATCCTGGACCATGTTGACAAAGTTGCGCAGGCCGTAGGACTGGGCCTGGTAGTTCTCCATCGAGGCTTCATACTCGGAGAGCCGGAGACCCATCGTGGAGGCTAGCCAGCGATGAGCGGAGCACCCTTCAGGAGTAGATGTGACCACGAGATCCATACCGAGTCGTGTAGGTCGACTGGCCCGAGCTGGTCGGGTAGATCTGTTGTGGGTAGCGGTTACCTGCTCATTAGGTTGACTTTGAATCGAACTTACCAGAGCTAGGGTTTCAGCAAGTTTGGTGCCTGACCTGATCGATGGAGTCGAGCAGGTCGGTGTTGTCGATCTGCTTCCCTTTGTAGCGAGGAAGCGGACAATGGGTTGTCGACGTGGCTGAAGATGATGCGGGCGTGGTCGGAGCTAGATCCACTGTGGTCGGAGCCATACCCACCGTGGTCGAAGTCATAGCCGATGCAGGTGAGCAGTGGTCAACGCAGATTGAATCCTGCGCCTCCTCCAATGGTCATGGCGATGAAGTCATCGGAGCCGGTGGTCTAGGTGATCTGGCCGACGGTGAACATGAGGCCGTTCGGTGTAGCCATGGAGCCAGAGATGATGACCATCTTGTTCGCTTGAAGAGCGGTACGCACACCCCCTACCTGGCACGCCACTGTCAACGAAATATGGTCGGCAGTCCACCTAGGGGTATGCCCAAGGTAGTAGATTGTCGGTAGACAGATGCGCAAGCCACAAACAAGATGGTGACGTAAGACAAACACGAGGTTTTATCCAGGTTCGGCCACCAAGAAGGCATAATACCTACGTCCTGCGTCTGATTGTATTGCTGTATGTCAATGAGAGATGTTTTTTAGAGAGGGTCCCTGCCCACCTTATATAGTCCGGAGGGCAGGGTTACAGATCTAGAAACTAATCCTAGACAATTATAATTGCCATAGGTGGCCAGATAAGGATTCCTATTCTAACCAACCAGGATCTTGCTTGATCTCCAAATCTGCTTTGACTCCTTGCGCGGGACTCCGAACAGGTTGGCCGAGCCACGCGTCGTCTTCTAGTGGACCAAACCCCCTGATCTAGGCCGGCCCAAGCCTAGCCGTAAGGGTATAGGGGTTAATACCCCCATAGTCCCCGTTGAGAAATGTCGTCTTTATATGCATCTGATGTAATTCTAAATCGTAATATGCCACTAATGCTATTATGATTCTAAAGGAATCCTTACATGAGACTGGAGAAAATGTCTCATTGTAATCAATGCCTTCTCTTTGTGTAAATCCTTTTGCCACAAGTTGCGCTTTATATCTCTGTATATTCCCTTGAGAGTCAAGTTTTGTTTTAGTAGGCCCATTTACAGCCTACTATTTTGGCTCCTTGAGGAATTATTTCCATGTCCCAAACTTTATTGACATTCATAGATTTTATTTCATCTTCCATGGCCTCAAGCCACTTTGATGAAAGATCACTTCTCATGGCTTCTTCAAATGAGGTGGGATCATCCTCCATTTGAAATTCATTAGTGTTGTATACTTCATAGTCAGTAGGAATAGCTGATTTTCTAACTCTTTGAGACCTTCTAGGGGCCTCCACATTTGGCACATCTTCTATTTGAGGCTGTTGTTGCTCCCCCTCATGTGTGGCAATATGTTCTATAGGATCCTGAAGAACAGGTTCCTCATCGTCATTCATTGTTGCCATAGGCGGAATAACAACAGGTGTTGGCACCATAGTATCTTGCACTATCGGTGTAGCGATAGCAGGTAGTGAGAAAAATGGCTCATGAATCATCGGAGTGGGCATATACACCCGCTTCTCTTCAAGGTCAATTTCTTGAGCTACCATGCTCCCCCTCATCATTTCATCCTCTAGGAAGACAGCATGTCTTATTTCCACAAACTTTGTATGTTTGTCTAGACAGTAGAAACGAAAACCTTTTGACTTTTCTAGGTAGCCAATGAAATGACAACTTACTACTTTGGGATCTAGCTTCTCAATGTTTGGGTTAAATACTTTAGCCTTAGCAGGACTCCCCCACACACGTAAGTGGTTTAGTGAGGGTACTCTTCCTGTCCATAACTCATACGGTGTTTTGGGCATCGACTTACTTAGTACTCTATTGAGAATATGAATGGCGGTTTTTAATGCCACCATCCATAGGTTCAACGGTAAGGTGGAGTAACTTATCATACTGCGCACCAAATCCATCAGGGTATTATTGCTGTCTTTTCAGCTACTCCATTCTGCTGAGGTTCGTCGAGTATAGAATAATGGGCTACTATGCCATTCTCCTGTAAGAACCTTGCAAAAGGTCCAGGAACTTGGCCATATGGGGTATGCTGACTGTAGTACTCCCCCCCCCCACGGTCGGACCTGACTATCTTAATCTTTAAATTGTGTTGGTTTTCAACTTCTGCCTTAAATATCTTAAATTTATCCAATGCTTCTGTTCTTTCTTTGATTGGATAAATATAGCCATAACGGGAGTAATCATCTGTGAATGTTATGAACGAATCATAACCATCCACACTCTTTATAGGAAACGGACCACAGATGTCTGTGTGAATAATCTATAAAATTCCTGCGCTTCATTTGCATCTTTCTTAATTTTCTTTACATACTTTCCTTTTATGCATTCTCTGCATTGTTCTAAATTGGAGAGCTCTAATGGAGGAAGAATATCATTCTTAACTAGTCTTTCTATTCTCCCCCTCGAAATATGGCCTAAACGATAGTGCCATAATTTCGACGATGCGTCGTGAGCTCTCTTTCGTTTTTTGTTTACATCCGTAGACGAGGATATATTCTCATTGTCGCACGCAATATACCCATCATCGCATACAACATTCACATCATCACGTAGTGATAACAAATAAAGCTCACTTTGTAAGATAGCAAGACCAACACATGCATTATTAAATGTTATCTTACATTTGCCATTTCCAAAATGACAATCATATCCATCATTGTCCAAGCATGAAACACTAATCAAGTTTCTCTATAAAGCGGAAACATAAAGTACATCTCTAAGTAAAAGTGTGAAGCTATCAACAAGCTCTAGAGAAAGATCGCCAACGGCTTCAACATCTGCTCGGACTCCATTTGCAATTTTAACGTGTCTTTCTCTTCTTTGCATAGTCCTCGTCGAACGGAATCACTATAAAGAATTAGCAACATGAACAATTGCACTTGAGTCAATCCACCAAGTAGATTTCAAATATTGTACATATAGGAATTCATTTATGAACATGATAATGCTCTCATCTTTCTTTGCCATGATCATCTTTAATTAATCGGGACAATCTTTCATATAATGTCTCGTCTTCTTGTAATAGAGACACTGGTCTTTCTCTACTGTGAACTTGTTCTGTTAAGGCTGATGCAGCATGGGACCCTTTCCCTTTGACTTTGAGGAGGAGTTAGTATTATTATTCTTTTTCTTGTTGTCTTTCACATAATTGATAGTGCCACCATTGGCAGCTTTCATTCTCTCCTCCTCTTGCACACACATAGCCATGAGCCTGTCTAAGTCCCACTTCTCGGGTTGTATGTCGTAGTTGACAACAAAAGTGTTAAATTCCTTTGGCAAGGAAGCAAAAATCAGATGGATAAGGAACTCTTCCTTGAGAGCTAGATCCATTGGCTTTAGCTTGGATGTCAAATTGCTCATCCTTAGTATGTGCTCTATTATGCCACCATTTCCAAAGTACCTCTCTGTCACCAGCTGCTTTATCAGCTGGGTAGCATATGTCTTTGAAGAGCCAAGTGAACGGACTCTTTATTCTATCGAGGTACTCGGTGGTCGTGTCACACTCTAGGATTGAGCCCACATTTGTCGGCTCAATCGTGTTCTTTATCATAAGCCAAACATTTCTTATTGGTAGTGACCCACTTCCTATGCTCAAGGTCATAGGACATCTTTTGGAATGTAAAATCCCTCTCTCTAGTTGCCCAAGCGGCATCAGCCTCGTTTGTCTCTCTCACTGGTGCCATAGGCTCAGTGGGACACGGTGAGGTGACTATCTAGTCCACCTCAGCCAAGATGAAGGCCAGGTCAATCTTTTTCTTTCACTCCTTGTAGTTGTCACCTTTGAGAGTGGGGATCTCTTTGATACAACCCATCAAGTTGTATCCGTCTGAAAACACAATTCATATAGAGTGAGAACATAAATAATAATAACAACAATTGCATGCCTTGATTCCAACATTGGTTAAAATTAAAACATATAATTGTTTATACATTAAATCTACATCACCGTTGGGTAGAAATAAAATAATGCATAAAATCATTAAAATTATGATATTGTTATTAACAATGTTGGTCAGAAAATAACAACATCATAATCATGTCAAAATCTCATTTTCTCTAATTAAATATCACGTTGGTTCAAAATAACTGGAGAATAAGCAATTTCTTTAGCAGTGGAAAAATAATCTTAATTTAGTGAATTTTACCCATAGGAAAAATCATTTTTCTTATTTTCTTTAAGCTCTTTATCCATTTTCCAGGAAATAACGATTTACTGGAAAAAGAAAGGGAAAAATGGACTCAAATCAACACTGTTCCTTTGGCCCGACCAAGAAATTGGCCTGGCCAAGCTCCCTTGCACGCGCGCTGCCCGCACCCAGGACGCAACCTGGGCCTAGGCCGGCAAAGCCACGTGGCCGTGCGCTCTAGCCTGGGCTGGCCTTCGGTCCGATCAATCTCAGCCGCTCATCTGCATCGGATGGCTGTCCGGCCGTTTCGGAGGAACAAAACACCAGCCGACGCCACTCCCCTAAACCCTAATCTCATTCTTCATTATCTGCCTCTCTCTCTTCGCTCTCTCAGCGCCGCGTCGACATCGAGCGAGAGCGAGCGATGACGGCAGAGCCATGGCACCATCGCCGGCCCCCTCACCGACGTGCGCGCTCCCTAGTGGGTGAGCGCGCCGTCATCGAGCGGCCTGGCCACAGCGCCCTACGCCAGAGGCATCATAGTAGCCGTGCCGGTGGGTGTCGTGCCCTAGCGGCAGCGGCGGCTTCTTCTCGCGCGCCGACGAGGCGGCAGCGCGGTGCATGGCGAGGTAGGGCTCTTCCCCCTTTCCCCTTCTTCTTCTCTGATTTGATTTTCCTTTCTTTTCTTCTCGGATTTGTCCGATTTGGGGATCAGGGTTTGGTTAGGGTTAGGGTTTTGTTCACTGTTGTTCTTCCCCATGACTGATTCGCGGGTTAAATTTTCGGCTTTGAGATCCTTTTCAAAAATCGACACCCTTTCTCTTCTCTATGCTTCACCCGATTAGGGTTATGGTTTGGTGACCCTCTTCTTTTCTCAGATCCGAATGGATCTACTCTGTTTCTTACCCCTGACATCTACATCTAGACAGAGGGTTCCAATAGGCTAGATCTACACCTAGTTAGGCTCTGATACTATTGTTAGACCTAAAACACGATCTCTAGGCATAGAACTAGCATATCTATTTGCTATTGAACAAAACTGTGAGTCCTAGAACATCTGCTAGTGCAATAACAGTAGATAGAATGAGAGAAAGAGAGATGTGAAGGGTGCAAACCTTCGGCCGCCTTGGATGAAGATGGGCTCACCATCGTAGTGCTTGGTGATAACCCAGTGGCGGTGTCGAGTCAAAGGGCGGCGGTGCAGTAGCGGTTGCAGGGCAGCCCGGCGACGTAGCAGCCCCTCGGTGTAGATGCAAAGGTGGTGGCGGTGCGGCTGGTGGCTTCCCGTCACTGGCTGCGCCCCTCTAGATCGGATTAGGGATTTCGGTGGGGAACTGTAGCTCGGCGAACCTCGTGCTTAGAGCCGCCGGCCCCCACCTCTATTTATTACGCAGTGTGACAGGGTCCCTCCATCCATAGTGGGTTGGGCGCCCCCGATCAGGGCGTGGATCAAAGGCCCAACTGGGCCGTTAGGTCCAGTTTGAGATTAGAGATCAATCTAACGTTTATTACCAGCATATACTTTTTCTACTTTCTAGCTCCAGTTTCCTTCATTGAGCCGATTGTGAATGAATTGATTGTTATGTGTGGAGGATGCATAGTTGATTGGGGGCCAATCAACCTCGCTTCTAGAGTTGTGTATGCCCACCGTAGTAAGAGTAAGCAATTCTGGGAGTGGCAGTGGCACTAACTCAGATTGCACTTTGCACAACATGGAGCACATTGAATCAAAAGGTTTGTAATGCATATGAAATATTAGTGAAGCAAAAGGAACATCCTAATAAGAATATGTTGACAATGTATTCTTTCAAGTCAATGTTATTATGGATATGACACCTCCTTGGAAACACATACAGGCTCCGTTCGGCTTACCTTATATTTGGTTTGTTCGGCTTGTTTTTTTAGCCGGAACAATATTTTTCTCTCACAACAATTTAGCCAGAACAGTGTTTTCAGTTAGTTTAGCAAAGATTCAGCAAATCGAACGAGCCACAACACTTACATTTAAGAGCTGGAATCTAATATTGTGCAAGAAAAAGAAGATTATGAAGATGCCATTGGAAGCAATGTAGGAAAAGCATATAGGAAACATAACGTGTTTCCCTACTGGAGTCAAACACAATGGTTATTTTTTCCCGTTACTGGATTTGCAATGCTTTCGACATGCCTTTTGCAATTGGCACATCGATCTCGTAGAATAAAATGCAGTAGTTGATGTTTTCTTAACATAATAGCAGTACTTTTAACATCCCTTAAGTTACAAACCTTTCATGGACATCAAGCAGGACTATATCGATCTCTTCGCACAAAGCTTTGCATTCTGTCCACGCCGACAATTCATAGGTTCCACCTTGATACAAGCTCTCCACTGGATTAACTCAAGCTGGCACCGCGTTAACTCAATACAGGTTCGGCTGTCCACTGGGCAAGCTCAAAGTGCCGCGCCTCAAGTTTTCAGTTACTAAGGGTGTCTCCGGGAGACTTATTGTGGAACCTAAATCTAAAATAAGTCTCTAACATAATACATAGTATCTATATAGAAGACTCAGTTTAGTTGCTAGGAGAAGACGTAACTAAAATCTAAATATTTTTTCTCCTGAAAATCTATTTATAAAAAATATTATTTTTTGTCTTATTATTGAAAAAGACCAAAATTAGAAATCTTTTGCCAGGAGCCCTAATAAGTCTTATATTTTGGTTCGCTAATAAGTCTTGTATTTTGGTTGGCTGAGTGTCCAAGACAGTCTAACGGGAGTCGAAAATGTACCATGGCGTGTGCTAATCCACTTCCTTTCTTCCCCAAAATGGCGACCACTGCCTCGGCGAATCCAATCCGCGCCATCACCGCCGCCGGCAACGACGATGAGGACCCCGACCTTATCAGCCCCCTCTCAGATTGCATCCTCACCACCATCCTCTCCCTCCTCCCCCTCCCTGTCGCCGGGCGCACCCAAGTCCTATCCCACCGCTGGCGCCGCCTATGGCCCTCCGCGCCACTCCACCTTCTCGACTCCCACCTCCCCGTCCCCGCCTCCTCCCTCTCCGCTGCCATGTCCCGGATCCTCGCCTCCCACTGCGGCAGCGCCGTGAGGTTCCATCTCCTCGTCGCCCGTCCCTCCGCCTCAGACTTCGACTCCTGGCTCCGTTCCCTCGCCGCCAAAACCCTCCAGGAACTCGTCCTCCGGCCCCCCTCGGACGAGATCCTTCCCCTCCCTCCGTCATTCCTCGCCTTCCGGTCCCTCCGCACCGCGGAGCTCACCAACTGCCGCCTCCCCGAGCACGGCGCCGGTGGCGGCAAGGTCAATTTCCCCCACCTCGGCGAGCTCACCCTCCGCCTCGCTAGCGTCCCCTCCTCCGCCGCGCTCCATGCCCTCCTGGTCGGCTGCCCCGAGCTCGCGAGCCTGTCGCTCGACCGCGTCTTCGGCTGCCGGGCCCTCCGCGTGCGGTCCTGGAGCCTGCGCAGCCTCACCGTGTCGGTCTCCCTGACGCGGCGGCGCGTGCAGGAGGGCGGCGGCGCCGAGCTGGAGCATCTCGTCGTCGAGGACGCGCCCGCCCTGGAGAGGCTGCTGGCGCACGACATCAACTGGGGCCCATCGATAAACGTAGTGCGTGCGCCGAGGCTGCAGATGCTCGGCTACTTGGGGATCGGGATTCCGGAGCTGCAGCTTGGATCGGCATTGTTTCGTTCCATGTGCGCTGTTAGACTGGGGGCGGAGCTCCGGTGTGTGAGGACGCTGGCGCTGGAGATGGCGGAGCCGCAGCTGAAGCCTGTGGCGGACTTCCTGAAGTGTTTCCCCTGCTTGGAGACGCTCTATGTCATGGTAACTTTAGTCGTCCTACCGGAAATCGATTGATTGTTCATACCTGGTTAAAGCTTGTGCTGATGAATTTTGCTATTGTTGTGTTGCAGTCTCACATGGTTGTTCCCCAGAGCATGAGAATATTGAATCATGAGATGGATGATGATCGCATTGAGTGCCTCCACCATCACCTCAAGAAAGTGGTGCTGAAAGGTTACAGGGGGCAAAAGCATGAGATGCAGCTTGCCAGTTTCCTTGTTCGTCATGCTAGTGTTCTACAGGTTTTGAAATTCTTGTGTGCAAATGTGTGCAGCGCTAAATGGTTGACAAAC
This sequence comes from Miscanthus floridulus, assembly GCF_019320115.1. Taxonomy (NCBI): domain Eukaryota; kingdom Viridiplantae; phylum Streptophyta; class Magnoliopsida; order Poales; family Poaceae; genus Miscanthus; species Miscanthus floridulus. The sequence goes on from NC_089583.1 coordinate 34,901,173, forward strand.
CAGAAAAGACAGTTACAGGTGGACAGCCGGGCATCTTTGGGGGCTCAATTTGTTTTTGAGAAATTTAGCAAGAGCTACATCAGGTTTCTGAAGCCAGCAAGTAACATATCTTTAGTTGATCCATTTGATACTTAATAACCCTGGGCTCTTAAATAAATGTTTTCTCCATTTTCATATCATTAATTTTATTATCACAGAGATAGAACATGGGATCCTTTTCTGTACACTGGATTAGACTTGTCTGAAACTTGCATGAATTCTGTTTGAAACCTGAATGAAACCTTTGGAAAACTGTGGCCTTATGCTATCCAGTTCCGAGCAGATCCTGCTGGCTAGTTATGCTCCCATTTTCTCTATCTGATGGCATGCATATGGTTAAGCTAAAATGGGTGGACCTGTCTATACTTGACATAAAATGTGTACTGTGTTCTGTCAACTGCCACTGATACAATGATATAGTTGGATATTGTCATGTTTGATTCAGAAGAGCACTGCACTTGTTTTCGGTTAGTTCTATGTGAGTGATTCTTCCCTTATTGGTTGCTCTGTAAATGCTTTACTTTCAGTTCAGTGAAGGGTGACAAAGTCATTGAAAGGATAGTTTCGCTTTGAACGATCATTACCGTCTGAGTCTTTTGTTTTTCTTTGGCCTCATTTCAAATTATTACTATGTATTTGTGCACCGGTGCCTTCTGAAGCAGTTGCTAACTAAGGTGCCTATTATTCACATTTTCATTAAAAGGCAACGCAGTAACTAACTGCATGCTTGACCAAAGACATGCTCACTGCCAAATGACATGTTTGTTTTATTCAAACTAAAGGAAACATTAATCTGTGAGCAAGATGACCAATATCGGAAGACCCAACAGAGGAATGGCATAGTTGTCATGACACTATCTGAGGATGACCATCTTGATTGCAGAATCCGAACTATTTCTTTTTCTGTGCATCAATGATCCTACATGTATCAGAAAATAAGAAAAATCCTAAGGATTACACAGGTAGGAAATATATAGGCTCTGTTCGGTAGGACTTATTGTTGCTGCGACTGATTTGTAGGGCTGATTTGTTGTGAGAGAAAAACATTGTTCATGGCTGAAAAAGTAGGGCTAATTTTGACTTATAAGCTCAAGCGATCAGAGCCATAGAGTGGACCACACGGCACACACATCGCTAAATGGGTGCTACAACACCTTGCATAGGAAAGGAGCACTCATCACATTCCTGCTGAATCCTCCTGTGTTATTTACCTATACAAGCCCGCGGTGGTTTCCTGAAGGAACCACCGTCCACGTCACCCTGAATGTTTTCAACCGTCCGATCCGCGATCGTGTGGCCCAGGTTTGTTGAAACGGATTCTTCTTGGATAAGCTTCACATGCTTCTCGTTGGCTTCTACTGCTTCTCCTCTGCTTCTCCCGCTTCTCTTCAGAATCTAGAGAAACAAATATATACATCGGCTTCCGCTTCTCCTTTCAACCAAAAAAACGGCATCTCTCCCGTCCTCTCTCACGCGTTCTCTCCCGAGGCAGCGGCGACCAGGGCCACGACGCCCCGACGGCGACGGCCACCGGTCCTTGGGCCAACAGAGGCCGCCCTCCTCCCTCTTCCCTCCTCCCTCTCCCCCGCCCTCTCCCTCTCTCCCAACGTGGTGGCGTGCCAGCCAGCCCCAGCGACACCGGATGGCCGCACGACGCGCTACCAGGACGACGGCTCCCCGGCCTGCGGCCGCAGCACCGCGCATGGGCCCCAATGGTGGCCGTCGCCACAGAGTGCCGTGACCCAGCCACGCCGGTGGCCGTCGGCACGGCTTCCCCCAACGCTGCCTTCTCCCACCGGTAAGAAACCCTAGCTGCCTCTTCGGCGGCGGCGCTGAAGCTCGCCACAGCGAACGGCAGCAGCCACGCGGTAAGAAACCCTAGCCGATGGGGGCTCCACTGGTCACCGATTCCCAAACCCTAATTTTTAGGACGCTGCTGTTATTGTTTTGTTTCCCTTTATCAAGATTTCCCGTATATATTCATGTCCAGCAAAATTTTTGTCGTGCAGTATGGAAGGATAAGAGATGTTTAGTGTTGTAGTTGGGATTTCGAAAAGCAAACCTATTTTTCAGTGAGCTTGATACTTGATTCAGTCCATTTTTCAATTTGTCCTGCCTAGGAAGGTACAACTTTTAGGTTCAATTTGACAGTTCTCTAATGACAAAGAAAGGCGAGCACGACAACATATGTGAACATGGATGATAAGAGATGATTAGTGCTGTAGTTGGGATTTCGAAAAGCAAACCTATTTTTCAGTGAGCTTGATAGTTGATAGCTTGGTACTGAGGTTTTACCATTTCAAAGTTACTTCTGTATTGAGTAGAGTTACTAATGTCAGACCAGTTTCCTGTAAAAAATGGAGGCAGGTACTGCCTTCCATGGTAGGGAACATGAAGTGCCAGTTATTTTAAGGGTTTCCAACTCATATGTTACTTAATCAGGATATCTATCTATAGTATGAATCCAAATGCACGGGTGTTTAACTCTACAATAGCACGACCATGATTTATTTAGACTACCAAACATTGGTACTGCATGTTAACCAATTTGTGAAATTTGATGCTTTGGAATTGCCTTTGAGAAATACACCTATATGTTAAATTGAAACGAGATGAATTTCATGTTCAGAAGTTCTATTATACTGTGCGCTCTAACTGTCTAAAGGAAACCTCAGTACTAAACAACAATTATTTTTTTGGCGTGCTAATTCATAGCTGTGATTTTTACCTGATCAAGAGTTATGTACTATATTATGTTTTTACAGTTCAAGAAAAAAAATGTATGGGTTTGTAAATCTTTTCTTTTAATCCAAGAAACCTATGTTGGTTAATCCAATACCCATTTGTTTTACTCCACCTCCATTATGTTTGCTTCTGACTTACAGCATGTAGCTCCATCCATAGTAATGTTTCATAGTGCTTGATGTATTGGTTTCCTTGCTTGGTCCTTCCAAGATTTATATAACCATGGAAAGTTCCTTTCTCCCGGTATTCAGCAACCTCAGCACCGTCTCTTAGGTACTCCCGTTTCTATGTTGGCCCTATATAAGTTACTTTTCCCATCCTTACTTACCAGTTCCTAACGAAATTTATTCACTGAATATCCATGTTGAGGATTGGTGCTACATATGCTGGTGTCTGTTGAGTTTTTGTGTCTGTATATTTTTCTCTCAAAAAATTAAACTGGATATATATATGTGATGCACTACAACTCAATGCGTGGATCCTTATATTCCGGATTGGTTTACTTGGTGTCCATGGAAATGTTTTTTTGTGTAGGATTTTTTTGAAGGGGATTGTGTAGGATTTATCTAATTTCATTTTTCTCATGGTTAGTGATTTTTATGGTACAAAGCCCAATTTGATTAAATTTGATTTCATCTGTTGCTGTCTCCAGGTGGGACACTGATGCCAATGTGTTTGTTGTCACCATGTTATAATTTAAATATTACTGTGTTCGTAATTGTTTTAGTCTACCTATTGCTACTTACGTGAATATACTTTCTTTTAAAGAAAATTGTGAACTACATTATCCCATTTCTTAATTTCTGATATCCAGGTTCACTTTAATGTCATTACCATGCTTTACAAAATCTACTACTGTCCACTTGCTGCCTCTATGATTTATGTATCTCATGTCCTGCTTGTTAGTTTCACACCTGCTACAAACATAGATGCACAGATAGTTATCTAGCTCATTAGTACCATTTTCAGTTTCAGCAAATTAAGACATGAGATGGCCACACATATTTATCTGGCCTATTAGAGCCATCTTCATATTTATCTGGCCTCTAACATGGGGTTGCCTCATGACAATTTCGGCACTATAGTTTCTGCTTGCCCCCTTCGTCAATCTAGCGGTTGCTTAGTGTGATGGCTGTATTTTCCCCATTTACATGCGTGCACTTTTGCAGCAGAAAATGGGCTGTCGGTTCCATGTTTCCCTTGCATGATTTCATTGCTCTTCAAACTTGGGACAGCAAGAAGCTCATTGGAAAATCTAGAGGTCTTTCTTCAGATCAAGGTTGTCAGCTTTGGCATTGAACATTTAGCATATGCTCCACATTGGCCTAAAACTTCGTCAAATGTTTTCACCTTTTTGGTCATTTAAGTTACTAAAGATGGCATTCCTGCCTTTGTTTAGGACCTGACTCCTGGGTCCCTTTGCATTTGTGAAATGGCGAGTGTAGGTACTATGCTAATCCATGTCAATGGTTTATATAGCATGCTATAAATTGAACTGCAGTTACTGCATTTTACATTTTTGTTGGAATGAGGATACCTGGTTTCAGGTGGCAAAGTTGTTATTTTTTAATCTTAGGTTCGTTATTTTCCTGGGGCCCTTCTACCTTGGCACCATCTTATCTAAGAACGTTTTCCATGTAAACATTCTATGGAAAGTATAGTGCCGGGCACTCATTTTAAGGAACCTGAGCTTGACCTAGACTGCCGGGGTTTCAATTGAGATGTCCTAAAATGGAGATGATCTTTTAGTAATCCAACTGGACCTTACATAGTTAAGTGCTCCACTGGCCTTACCATGTTTCTAATTTAGACCTCCAAGCAGCTGTGCTGTATATTTATCTGTTTGTGAAAATTGAGGAATTGCAGACAATCACCTTTGAGAAATGCATCGCAGTGTTGTTAAACAAAAAATTGTCGGCAATTCTGCGGTAGCCTCTAATTTGCCATCTCGTGTCTTATCTAATATGCCATCGATCAAACATTCTATATCGACAAAAGCATGGAGCGCAACTTCAAGCTTAGATAACAATGACAATGTGGAGGTCATTCTGGAGGTATGTTTATCACATTCAATACTTATTACTACATTGCTATTGTCCCCATGTGAATAAGTTCATTGGTTATGTTAGAGTTTCCTCATTACTTTTTCTACAATTTAGAGATATAACCAAAGCCAATCGGTTATCTACATTATGTATCTCTACACTATGATGTTCAGCATGCTTTCGCTACCAACCTTTATATAATCCTTTATGATCTTTACAATGTTATCAGGTCGGCCGACTAAGCGCGAGCGCGATTGGTCGTGACTAATCCAGCTGCTCGGTGCCACAGCTATCAGCTATGCAATACGATTAGTCACGATTAATCATGGCCAATCATGGTTAGTTGAGATAATTTAAGCTACGGATAATTTAAGCTTGCTACTTTTAGCTGGCACGATTTTTTGTAGTAGATTGTAGGTTATATAGATTAGTCCTCTATACATGGATTGCCTATGCAGTGCTTTCGGTACCAGCTAGGGCTGCCAAATTAGGTGATGATGTTGCATCTGCTACATAATATGGCCTATCATTTTCTTACGCCGTACCAGCAACAAATCAATTCTTTCTTGAGTAAAGTCCATTGCTTATTTTGTTTAGCCACCTTGTGAGAATTGTGTATTCCTCGCGTGGTGCAAAATAAAACGAGTTGCTTATGTGCGCCTTCTGTGTGTACCAAATTGTCTTTTCTCCTCTTTCTATCCTGTACTCTGTAGGTCATAATGCTACGTTGAAGGGAAATGCAGCTAGCATACGCATTTATATTGAAGATGAAAGGAAGCAAAGTTGCAATATATTTTCAGAAGACATCCGCGAAGCAATCCAGCAAAACTGTTCTCGTGTGTTTACCATCGGCAAAAGTAGAAACTTTCTTTTGCCATTTAGATACCTTTCTCGGTTGTATAACAGTTTAGCACAATATTAACTGAATATTCTTGACGTTGTCATTCAAACCAACGTTCCAGCTTCTCTATATAACATATGTACATATCAGCTCGATGAATACACTTCCAGCCTAACTTGCGACGTGCGCAAAGGACGCGCGCAACATACTAGTGTGTTATAACTAGTGATGGACCACACGCAGTCACTGTTATAACTAGTGATGGCAGCTGTCGGCCAGGTGCGGATAAAGCATTTATCCGCTCGCGGGTATACCAGCGACCGTAACTTTTACACGCCCAAGCGAGCATACCCACAGGTAAGTTTCCGTACCTGCGTCCGTGCCTGGCGGGTACTCAGCGGGTATTGGGTTCTATTGGGTATATTAAAGAGAGATCAAATACTAAAATCACATTGATATGAAATAATAAATTCATAATTAAATGCCACGCAAATATGCCATCACTAGTTATATAATAATTTTTTAGTCTTAAAATAAAATATAATAAGGTTTAGGAAAATGTTTGTTTCATCATGCTGAAGCGTTTTGATTTTGGTTGAGTGTAGGGTTAGTTTGAGTGTACTTGCAAAATCTAGAAAATGAAAAGAGTTTTGTTTTTTGAAAATTTCCCTCTTAACTCCTTTCTAGCACAACACCAGAACCAGCCCATCGTTTCCTTCTCTTCCACCCAACCCGCCACCCTCTCCCGCGTGAGCTCCGCCCAGCCTGAGCGGCCCGCTCACCTCCTACTTCGCCCCCGCGTGAACAGCCCAGCGCCCGGCCATCCTCACGGCCCGATCGGCCTGCTCGGCAGGGGCTTCGACAGCCCACTCCAGCCGCTGCTCTCTGTCTGGCAACCAGGGCCCGCATGGCAGCGGCTCCCTTCCTCGCCTTCCTTCTTCTTCCTCTCGGCTATGGAGATCCCGACACCCCAAGCACCGCCCGCCTTTCTTTTCGGCTGATTGGAGGCTGGTTTGGCAGGCCATCACCACCAGCAATCGATCCCGGAGATCGCGCCCTGCCTTCTCCACACTCCAACGCCGCTCTATAAAGCCTTCGGCTTCGCCCTCCCCTTTCTCCCTTTGCTGCCGTTCACGACCACCACCCACCGCCACTCCAATCTTCGCTTCCCGGAGCTTCGTCGTCACCGTAATCGTGCCCAGAAGCTTCTCGAGGTGACACCGCGGTCATAGATCCCCTTTTCTATCCGTTTCCACCACGGTTTTGCTCACTGATGGCCGTTTCTCTCTCCAGTCCGCCATTCCTCTTCGCCTACCGCTGTGGAGACATCCCCGCCGTCGAGAACCCCTGCATCGTGATCGAGGTAACCACCTCGTTGTACCCGTGCTTTCCCTTTCGCGTTTGATGTTCGGAATCGCCGTTTGGCGAGGTCCAGGATCTGCTGGCCATGGCGCCACCGCGAGAGGTGCTGCTCCGGCAAAACCTCCGTCGCTGCGATCATTTCTATCGAGTTCGCGGCATCGAAAGCGTTGTTTTTGTATTTTCCACGTCGAGGGATGAGGTCAGGAACGCAGGTTTAGTGTTTCTCCGGTGAACCTCCTCGCCAGTCGTCAATGACGGAGTCACCGGCGTCTCCGTGGGGACGATGAGTCCGCCCCATCTCCCGTGCGCCGTGTTTGATTGCAGGGAGTAAAGTTTAAAAGTGTCTCATCGGCACGGAATGTTTGAATATGAATAAAAAAATAAATTATAAAATTATTTTATTAAGTCTAATTAATTCATCATTAGTATATGTTTATTGGAGTACCATCTTATCTAATTATGAATTAATTAGGCTTAAAAAATTTATCATGTAAATTAATCTCAATCCTGAATATTTAGTTTTATAGTTAATCTATATTTAATATTTTTTGCATATGTCAAATATTTGATGGGACAACGACTAAAGTTTAAGGGGTGGAATAAAACACCACCGCTTATATCGGCAGCCCACACCTTCCAGAATCTGTTGATGAAATATGGTCGGCAGTCTATCTAGGGGTATGTCCAAGGTATTAGATTATCGGCAGATAGATGCGCAAGCTACAAACAAGATGGTGATGCAAGACAGACACGAGGTTTTATCCAGGTTCGGCCGCCGTGAAGGCGTAATACCTACGTCATGCGTCTGATTGTATTGCTGTATGTCAATAAGAGATGTTTTTTAGAGGGGTCCACTGCCCGTCTTATATAGTCCGGGGGGCAGAGTTACAGATCTGGAAACTAATCCTAGCCAGTTACAATTGCTATAAGTGACTGGATAAGGATTCCTATTCTAACCGACCAGGATCTTGCTTGACCTCTAAATCTGCCTTGATTCCTTACGCAGGATTCTGAATAGATTGGCTAGTCCGCGCGTCGTCTTTTAGTGGGCCAGACCTCCTGATCCGGGCCGACCCAAGCCTAGCCGTAAGGGTATAGGGGTTAATACCCCCACAGCTAGTCCCCGAGCACCATGTATTATGCTGTGACACGCCGTTCGATCTCCTTCAACTAATGCGATTCGTCGTCATATCATCTCCAACTAGTTGAAATATTGACCAATCAAATATGCCAGCATTCTGGTCAGGACAGAAAGCAGTGGACCACGATTATAGCCGAAGATTCCGGTTGTTCGAAGAATGCATGGTGCTCTAAAGAAAAAAGAAAAAGATTTCTTTCCTTATCAAGTGTGCCCACTTGTATTTCTGAAAAGAAATGTAAGTGATCCTTGGACAATAGTAGTTCTGGCGAACAGTCATAGCGTAGGGGTCGATAAAATAAGTACATTCACCGCAAGGTGAAGTGTGCCCACTTAGTCTTCGAGTCTGGTAGTAGGTGACGTAGGCACGTGGTGCCACAGTCTAAAAAGAATTTCTACTGAAGTTAAGAATCCAATCGTCGTGCAAGCGATACGAGATGCACTGGCAGGTGTATCGTACCGATGTAGTCCCCGAGCTTGCTGGAAGGCGAAGTATAAGCCTTGTAGCAAGGTCTAAATAAATGCCTCTCGACTGTATGTGAGTACAAATCACATGTAGCCGAGGAGAGCGGTCTCCGAGCAGTGGTCGGAACAGTTCCCGAGCACGATAGTGGTCAGAAAAGTCCTCGAGCATGGTAGTGGTCGGAGCAGTCCCCGAGCACGTTAGTGGTCAGAGCAGTCCCCGAGCACGATAGTGATCTGGACAGTTCCCGAGCGCGGTAGTGGTCTGGATAGTCCCCGAGCACGATAGTGATCTGGGCAGTCCCCGAGAACGAGAGGTGCGGCGAAGAACCAAATGCCACTTGTACTATTTTTTGTGTATTTATTTATCTACTTGCTTTGTCAAGTCTAATCTGACACGTCTGGTAAAAAAAGTAGACGGGTATAGCACGTCATACTGCCTTCTTGTCCTTTCAAGCAAACAGTTACGTGGCACCTGTAAGTATGTGCGTCAGCGTGGGTCCTCTCACACTGGTAACGAAGAGGCGCATACACTGATAATGAAGAGGCGCATATATTGGCATAGATCTCGAGGTTGTGAGAACAACTGTCTGTGGCGCATGCGCACGTCTTCCAAGAATCTCGAGCAGATGAAACGGTAGAATTCTTGGTTAAATACAGTATAGAATTGGTAAGTTACTTTTTACTGAACCCTATTACCATTCGCCGCCGTAGCCTTCTTCTTCCTCTTGCCAACCCTAATACCTCCAAAATCACCACCAATCAATCCTCCACCGTATCCTCGTTCATCAGCAAGGCCGGATTCATGGCGAAAAGTGAAGCCTAGAAGAAAGCAGGAGTCATGACGAAGGAGTGGTGGAAATCAAGAAGCAACGAGCAAACCATCGAAGACCTCGTCATCATGGGAGTACTCCACAACAAGAAACTCGTAGGATGGCATGCGCTGGAGGGCGAGGGGTACCCCGGTCCATAACCAGGTGAGATTGTGGTTTTCGAAGTCTTCTTCAAACGGGGTTTTGGGGTTCCAGTGCACCCTTTCCTTCAGGGGCTCTGTCTATACTACGAGATTGGGATTTGCAATCTGCATCCCAACTCGATTCTCCTTGTTTCCACCTTCATTCATCTTTGCGAAGCATATGGCGGCTTCTAGTCCCATTTTGACTTCTTTCGCCATCTTTTCTGTCTACAGAAGAAAGGAAGCGGTGGCTTGAAGATAGCCGGAGGTATGTACCTCAACCTCCGTGACGGGATGAAGGCCCAGTACCTGCACTGGCCTTGGAACACGTCGCTTGACGACTGGTACAAGAAATGGTTCTACATCTGTGAAGAGCCAAACATGATCACACTGTGCGACGTGGGGTTCATTCCAGAGAAAAGGACAAGCTAGTTAGAGAAACCCGAGCACCTGGAACAAATTTCGGAAATACTTGGGATGATCCCATGGAAGAAACTGGACAGTCCGAGCGTGGTCGAGAACTTCATCAGTCGACGGATCCAGCCCTACCAGAGGAGGGTACATCCTGGATATGAGTACCAAGGTAGCGTAGACTCGACGAGGACGAGGCAGGAGGCGCTTGACAAGATCGAAGTCAGGGCCAGAATTGGAGAGCTATTTAACTTAGCTGATCCAAATTATGTCAGATTGAGCGACATCGAGCACGATTTCAAGCTCGCCCGACCTCCCTCAAAGGTAACTCATCTTGCCTTGTACCCGTAGTCTTATATTGTAATAGGAACTTACTGTGTTATCTCCTTTTTGTTTCCCAGATTAATGGTCGGGATAGAGCAACAGTGTTTGTGTCGCCACCCCCTGGTGTAGATTGGCTGCAAGTTGCCGACCCAACCGCCCAGACCAGCGTCGGGATCGAAGACATCGACTGGGCCGTGCTTGGAGTTGGAGAGGAGGCAGCGGCCAAAGCTACTAGTAAGCGGCCGGCGGCCAGCAAGCGTCGTCAGGTGATCTTTACTCTGTCGAATGATGACACAGAGGAGGGAGAGGATGTAGACATCTTTCGACTCGTCCCTTGAAAGAGGAGGCAACTGGAGTCGACGGAGCAAGGTGGCTCCTCTGTGCCGATGGGACCCACATCACCGACCACTGCAGCACGAAGGACAAGCAGCGGAGGGGTCGAGCACCAAGCCCTAGCGTCGGTGCTAGATGTAGAGGGAGACCAAGTGTCACCCACACAGCACGTGGAGCAAGCACGGCCGAAGAGACGTGCCTTTGCCACATCATTCCGTGCTTCCAACATGTAAGTATTTGTAACTTTGATGTAAGCTTGCAATTTATTTTGATTATGGTTGCCCTCTGAACTTATCTTGGATGTACTAGGTCGGCATCCACCGAAAATTCAGATCAACTAGCCGGGAGCGGCGTGGCTCCACCAGCAATTGTAGAGAAGATTGCCCAGCAGCCGGCCATGGAGGAACCCATAGTAGAAAGTCTGTCGGAGCCTCAGCCCACCAGCAGTCAGACAACAGTCCTCGAGCAGGGGGTCGAGGGAAGAGCCGAGCCAAACACAAGTGCTCTGAGCACCAACCCTGCGGAGGGCGACACCTCAGCACCAAGGGTAACGGGTAAGACCGAGGAGCAGCGGCCGAAGGCGAGAGCATAGAGCACGTTTGTCGATGGTGCAGCCCATGGGAAGGTCCATAGTGATCACAGAAGCTACTAACTCCAGACCAGCACCAATACCCGAAGAAGAGGCCGAAGAGGACGAAGTAGAAGAGGTCCTAGGCCGTCCACAGGATAGGCGACAACATGTATATGTGTCGCGCTGGCGAAACGACCAATGGGTTGTTCATGAGGAAATCCCAGAGGTCGAAGAGACCATGAAAGTTGAACGAGCGGCGAAACGACTGGTGACGGAAGTCCAGGTATGCTTTGTTTCACCACCTGATCTTGCTATCTAGTCAAACTTTCGTACTTAGCTTTTTGCACACAGGACTTAATGAAGACCGCAAGGTACCGTAAGAAATGCTTCAACTAGATTGAGCGGATCACTGCAAGCAATAAAGAGCTGGCGACCGAAGTGGAACGCTTGCGCCACCAACTTGAAGCCGCCAACCATGAGAGGATGGAGCAAGAGTCACAGAACCAGAACCTGGTCGTCTAGCTTAGTAACAAAGAGCAGGAAAGAACAAGTAAGTAGTCACTTTATCACAACAAGTGTATGACAAGTGTTGTTGCGTTGTTGGTAGTAACAGCTATAGTGCAGGCTTAGAAGCCGAAGTAGTCCATCTCCGAGAGGAGAATAGTCGTGTGGTCGTAGAGTGTGATCGCCTGAAAGAGGACAACAGAAAACTAGCGCACGACCAGTCGTAGCTCTGGGACCACACGACCAAGATGAAAGAGGAACTGAAAAGTAAGTTTTCCAGACCCCTTTGCTCACTTTTGTTGCCCGCCTTATCTTGTCGTGGTATGACGTTTTAATGGCTTGTGCGGTTTGCAGTTTTAAAAGTCAATGACAAGAAGCATCTGGAAGCCGTAATAAAAGACCGTGACAGCTGGAAGGCGTAGTGCCAGGAGATCACCAAGGATCGGGACACATAGAAAACCGGTGCCAGGAAGTGGCAACGGGCATTTTGCCGGTCCTCAACCTTATCGATCCAGCGCTTACAGAGGACGTGCCAAGGACGCCACAGCTCGGACTGGTCGATAGATGCCGAAAAGCATGGGGATGGTTCCAGGAGTTTGTAAAGGAGGCGGGTGAGTACACAGGCGCACATGTGCTAAGCATGGTGCGTGCTCACTACCCCTTGATCGATCTCAAGCGCCTGGAGGCTGGATACCCGAAGGAGGTAGATCCAGACAAGGCTGAGGAGCTTCGGATGACCCAGCTAGACTTGTCAGCAAAAATAATTGGCGATATTAACCTGTGTGGAGGTGGGACAACACCTATACAGGGTATGCCATCAACAAGTTAGCTAGAAACGCCATCAGTTTTAAGCCAATCGGTGAAGCCTGCGGTCTCGACCAGCCAGGCATCGGCGGGGCCATCTTCTTCAGCTCGACTAGTACAAGAGTCCCCGAGACTAGAGCACGATGTCAGGACCAGCGAGCAGCAGGTGCCGCATCCCTTGACCAGCCAATATGATAGGCTATAGCTATAGAAGAAGATGTAGTTGTGTTATTGTAAACTTAGACCTTTTTAGGCAAGCTTGTAATAACGTAACTGTATATCAGTATAAGCTTGTTTGTTTTGTAGAAAATGTATTTAAGCTTGGATCTTGTGTTGGTGTAACTAAGTGAGAATATGTTAGCGTTCTGTTTAGTTTACCAGTTTAGTCGACACGTCATCCTGACAGATTTGTATGGCCCTAGTTTTTCCTGTGGTCGAAGTGTGAGGTGCGTAACCTGTGCACACGTAGACGCACACAAGTCAAACCAGAGGGGACCTACCGATCACCCGTAGTGTAGAGAGCAGATCCCATGCACGCATTGGGGGGAACCGGAGACAGGGCCTGCTTCGAAACCCCGAGAAGGAATGGTGGTCGGTTTTGACTGATTGAGTTAGAATAACAATAGGCTTCGAAGTGACACATTAGAGTGGTCGGAGAAATCATAATAACTTTATTGAATTAAATTGAAAGTACAAAAGGAGTACATATCTTAGTAGTTAAGCATAGAAATGCCTAAGCTTGTCGATGTGCCATGAATTGGGTACGTCCGTACCGTCCAGGTGAGCTAACCTGTAAGACGTCTGTTGTGTAACTTCCTTGATTATGAAGGGCCCTTCCCATGGAGTTGTGAGTTTGTGGACACCAGCCTGATTCGTCTTCCACTTCAGGACCAGGTCCCCGACCACAAAGAACCGCTCCTTAATGTTCTTGTTGTAGTACCTGCGCAAAACAGCAAGGTATTTGGCTGTACGTACACAAGAATCAAGCCGCTTCTCTTCTGCACTATTCACTTCTAGCTCCCGCACTTCATTGACCTTGTCTTCATTGAAGTTCTCTACCCATGCTGATCTGAAGGCTATATCTGCTGGGAGCACTGCCTTAGCACCGTAAACCATAAAGTATGGTGATACGCCGGTATTGTGACTGGGCTGGGTTCTAAGGCCCCAGACCACGGCTGATAACTCTTTGAGCCATCTTCTAGGAGCTTTGTCATTTTCTCTGTACATCCTCTTCTTAAGTGCATCCAAGATCATACCGTTTGTCCGCTCGACCTGTCCATTAGCTCTAGGGTGTGCCACCGAGACGTATTTTACTACTATGCTCCTTTCATCACAGAAGTCCCAAAAAGCGTTCCTGGTAAACTGAGTACCCAGATCAGTGATGATGCTGTTGGGTATGCCGAAGTAGTGGATGACCTGGTCGATGAACGTGACAGCCTTTTCTAAAGATGCCTATACCAGGGGCATGTACTCTATCCACTTAGAAAATTTGTCGATCGGCACAAAGACACATGTAAACTTCCTAGGAGCCGGCTTGATGGGCCCGATCATATCCAGCCCCCAGCATGCGAAGGGCCAAGAGGCTGGTATTTTCTAGATCTCGTGTGCTGGTACGTGGATTCTCTTGGCGAAGAACTGACAAACCTCACAATGGCGGACTAGCTTCTCTGCATCGGCTACAGCTGATGGCCAATAGAACCCTGCTCGGAAAGCCTTGCCAACCAGTGTTCTCGAGGCCGCGTGGTTACCGCAGGAGCCAGAGTGGATTTGGTCCAGGAGATGTTCACCATCCTCCTGGGTTATACACTTCATCAAGATTTCCTCTGCGTTCTTGTGCCATAATTTGCCATTAACGAGTAGATACTGCTTACTATGACGCATCAGGCGCTCGTTTTCTATCCGATTGGTGTAACCGCTACCATCTGTCAGGTACTTGATGAAAGGTACTCTCCAGTCAGGCTCATTAGTGGTCAGAGGTGGCTTGGTGGTGTTTGACGCCAGAACTGTAGCCATCAATAGCTGGTCTGGAGGCTTGTCGACTGTGGGATCTTCCTCTTCGATGGAAGGCGTGAGCAGGTCTTGAATGAATACGTCATGTGGGACTTTGGCTCGGGATGATCCTAACTTTGACAGCGCATCTGCTGCTTGATTTTTGTCCCGGACCACTGAAAGGTCCTAATATGGCTAGAGGGGGGGTGAATAGCCTATTTAAAAATCTACAAATCCACTAGAGCAATTTGATTAGTATGACAAATAGCGTAATGCAAACTTGCTCTAGCTCTACAAGGGTTGCAAGCCACCTATCCAATAATTCTAGTTGCAATGATTACTTAGGCACACAAATTTGCTATGTAACTACTCACTAAGAGCTCTCAAACTTGCTATTCTAAAGAGCTCAACTAGATGAATGTAAATAATAAAGCAAACTTGTATCAACTAGTTTGCAAGAATGTAAATAAGTGAGTAGGGTGATTATATCGCCGTGTAGGAGATGAACCAATCACAAGATGAATATATAGCCAATCACCGGGAGAATGCCAAAGACAAGAGACAATCGATTTTCTCCCGAGGTTCACGTGCTTGCCAACATGCTACGTCCCCGTTGTGTCGACCAACACTTGGTGGTTCGGTGGCTAAGAGGTGTTTCACAAACCTCGTCCACACGATTGGACACCGCAAGAACCGACCCACAAGTGAGGTAACTCAATGACACGAGCAATTTACTAGAGTTACCTTTCGGTGCTCCGCTGGGGAAGGTACAACTCCCCTCACAATCACTGGAGATGGCCATGAACAATCACCAACTCATGCCGATCCTCCACCGCTGCTCCAACCGTCTAGGTGGGGGCAACCACCAAGAGAAACAAGCGAAATCCACAGCGCAACACGAATACCAAGTGCCTCTAGATGCAATCACTCAAGCAATGCACTTGGATTCTCTCCCAATCTCACAATGATGATGGATCAATGATGGAGATGAGTGGGAGGACTTTGGCTAAGCTCACAAGGTTGTTATGTCAATGAAAATGTGCAAGAGTTGTCCCTTGAGCCGGCCATGGGGCTATAAATAGAGCCCCCATCAAATAGAGCCGTTGTACCCTTTCACTGGGCAAAACACGCTCTGACTGGACGCTCCGGTCATACCGACCGGACGCTGGCCCTCAGCGTCCGGTTGCCCGATGGACGCCACGCGTCACCAACTTCAAACGCTATTCGTCAGATTTCAACGGCTACGAAGCTGACCGGATGCTCTGATCAAAACTGACCGGACGCTGAAGCCCCAGCGTTCGATCGTTTCCAGTAAGCTCCCCGAGGCATGTTTTTTTGACCGGACGCAGACCAGCGTCCGGTGCTCAACCCTAGCCACTGTGCCGTCTGACAGCTCGATCGGACGTAGCCTTTCAGCGTCCGGTCGCTGAGTGACCCAGCGTCCGGTCAGTAGACCGACGCCAGCATCATTTCGACCAACTCTATTTCAACTCTAACTTCTTCACCCTTGCTCAAATGTGCCAACCACCAAGAATTTTGCATCCAGCGCAATAGAAAATAGACATTTCATTTTCCCGAAAGCGCCAACCCTGCAAACACCTTGTGCACATGTGTTAGCATATTTTCACAAATATTATCAAGGGTGTTAGCACTCCACTAGATCCTAAATGCATATGCAATGAGTTAGAGCATCTAGTGGCACTTTGATAACCGCATTCCGATACAAGTTTCACTCCTCTTAATAGTACGGCTATCTATCCTAAATGTGATCACACTCACTAAGTGTCTTGATCACTAAAACAAAATGGCTCCTACATTTTATACCTTTGCCTTGAGCCTTTTGTTTTTCTCTTTCTTCTTTTCCAAGTTCAAGCATTTGATCCTCACCATGCTATCACCATTGTCATGATCTTCGTCATTGCTTCATCACTTGGAGTAGTGCTACCTATCTCATAATCACTTTGATAAACTAGGTTAGCACTTAGGGTTTCATCAATTAACTAAAACCAAACTAGAGCTTTCAACCACGTGTGTGTACTCGATGCCATAGAACTTGCCTTCCAGCTTTTTAATCGATTTGCAGTATGCATCCATCTTTTCGCTGGTCGTGTCCTAGTCCTTGTTGAGTTGGTTGATGACCAGAACCGAGTCTCCGTAGACATAGAGACGTTTGACACCGAGCTCGACTGCAATGCGCAAACCATGTAGGCATGCTTCGTACTCGGCGGTGTTATTAGACGCTGGGAAATAAATCCTGAGGACGTACTTGGAGCTGCTCCTTGGATGGTGACACAAAAAGGACTCTTGCTCCTATGCCATTGATGTTGAGAGAGCCATCGAAGTACATCTTCCAATACTCATCGGGCCCCTAAGAGGCGGGTGTGCTTAAGTCTGTCCACTCGACAATGAAATCGACGAGTGCCTAAGACTTGATTGTAGTATGGCTTGCAAATTCTAAGGAGAAAGGGCATAGCTTCATTGCCCATTTGACGATGTGCCCATTCACATCCTTGTTGCGAATGATGTCTCCCAGAGGGTACTCGGTCATGACCACCACACGATATCCGTTGAAGTAATGTTTCAACTTTCGGGATATTATCAGTATGGCGTAGATCAGTTTCTGAATCTATGGGTACCTGGTCATGGATTCATTGAGTACCTCATTGATGAAATAGATTGGTTGCTGTACCTTGTAGGCGTGGCCAGGCTCGTTGTGCTCGACCACCATGGCAGTGGAGACCACTCGATTAGTTGCCGCAATGTAAAGCAGGAGGGTTTCGTCTTCTCTGGGAGCAGTGAGGACTGGAGGTGATGTAAGAAATTGTTTCAACTATGTGAAGGCAGTGTCTGCTTCCTCCGACCACTCAAACTTCTCGTATGCTTTGAGCAGCTTGAAAAATGGTAGTCCTTTTTCGCCTAATCTCGATATGAAACGACTAAGAGCAGCCATGCATCCGGTAAGCTTCTGAACATCCTTCACTTTTTTGGGCGGCTTCATGTCTAAGACAACTTTTACTTTCTTTGGGTTAGGGCGTATGCCATCGTGACTGACTGATGTTGCCAAGCAGTATACCAGAAGGAACACCAAAGATGCACTTCTTTGGGTTTAATTTCCATTGGAATGTATTAAGGGCTGCAAAGGTGCGTTCCAGGTTGTCAACAAGGGTATGTGCTTCCTTGGTCTTGACAACTACATCATCAACATAAGCCTCGATGAGGTCGTCTTTTATCTCATCTTTGAGGCAGGCTTGTATGGCACGTTGGTAGGTAGCCCTGGCGTTCTTGAACCCGAATGACATGGTCGTGTAGCAGTAGGCGCCGAAAGGCATGATGAAAGATGTCTTAATCTGGTCGTCCTTTTTGAGAGTGATCTGGTGATAACCAGAGTAGCAATCGAGAAAGGAAAGCAGCTCGCAACCGGTGGTTGAATCTATGACCTTGTCTATGCGAGGTAAGCCGAAGGGGTCTTTAGGGCAGTGTTTATTGAGATCAGTGTAATCAACACACATTCTCCATTCATTATTCTTTTTACGTACAAGAACCGGGTTGGCTAACCACTCTGGATGATACACTTCTTTGATAAATCCGGCTGCCAAAAGCCATGTAACTTCTACCCTAATCGCCTCCTTCTTGTCGCGAGCGAACCGTCGTAGCTTCTACTTGATAGGTTTGGCTTTGCCGTTGACATTCAAGGAGTGCTCGATCAAGTTCCGAGGTATACCGGGCATGTCAGCAGGTTTCCATGTGAACACATTCACGTTGCTCAAGAACCTAACGAGCGCGTCTTCCTATTTGGGATCTAGGTTGGCCCCAATAAGGGCCGTTTTGCTAGGATCACCGTCGACCAGCTGGATCACCTTGTGCTCCTTGGACTTGATGTTCTTGCATGGAGCCTCGAGCTCTGGGATCTCCAGGTGATCGGCTAAGGTCTTCTTGGTGTCGAGCATGGTCTCAGCCATGCAAATAGAGAGGTTGTGAGCCTCTGCTATTTTGAAGCTGTCGTCCTCGCAGTATAAGCTACGTATATGTTGCCCCTGAGAGTTAGAACCCCTTTCTTGGTAGACATCTTGAGCACCAAGTACCTGTAGTGAGGCATGGCCATGAATTTGGTGAGCGATGGTCGACCAAGGATAGCATGGTAGGTGTCATCGAAGTCAGCGACTATGAAGTTGACGTAGTCGGTGCGAAAGTGGTCTGGGGTACCAAATTACACAGGTAGCGTGATCTGCCTAAGAGGTGTAGAGCTCTGTCCGGGGAGAACACCCCAGAACTGTGCCTCGTATGGCTTGAGATCCGCCTAGGTGATCTTCAGGGCTGGCAGACTATTCTTGAATAGTATATCGATGGAACTATCGCTGTCAATCAGCACTCTGTCAAACTGAACCTTGTTGATACAAGGATCAAGGACCAAAGGAAAACGTCCTGGCTCAGGTATTGCAGCCCATTGGTCCTTTCTGCTGAAGGAGATCTCGCGGTGAGACTAAGGAGGGAGCCGCGGATCGGTGATGAGGTTGTTGGTGTTGGCCATGTTCAAGCAGGCGCAGGCGAGCAACTTGCATTCTCATTTGGTCTCGATGGACACTTTGCCTCCAATGATGGTGTGAACGTGATCGGTTGGCTTGACGTACTTGTGACGGGGATCTGCGTCTTCATCGTCGTTGTCCTCGTTGTGCTGTTCCCCTGCGTCGTTAGGCTTATCGGATGTATCCGGAGCCTGTTGACGCGTGTAGATAGACTTGAGAACGTGGCAATTCTCCATGGTATGGTTTGACTTGGGATGGAGCTGGCAGGGCCCTTTCAATGCTTTGGCATAGTCTTCTTCGTAGTTACGATGTCCGCCACCTTTTTTAACGGTGCTGACCTCGGCGTTGTCTTCCCGAGCATGCTTGCCCCTGTAATCGTCACGACGGTTATGCCGCTGATTACGCTGGTCGCGGTGGTTGCGGGAGTCGTTGCGCTGGTTGCGGCGGTCGAAATTGTCGTTCCGACCACGGTTGCCGCGGTAGTCGTCGTGGTGTGGGGGGTGGTCGGAGCGTGGAACCCTTACTGCTTCTTTGATAATTATCTTTTTAGCGTCATCGACATCCGCATATTTTTTAGTAGTGGCTAGGAGGGCTGTGACCGATTCAGGCCTCTTGCGGAGGAGCTTGTCCCTTAGGGCATCGTGGAAGCGGAGACCAGTGATGAAAGCCTCGATTGCCTCGTTGTTAGAGATTGACGGGACCTTGATGCGCATCTCCAAGAAACGCCGGACGTACTCGCGCAGTGGCTTATCTTTTCGATCTCGAATCCGCTACAGATCATATTTGTTGCTGGGTTGCTCGCAAGTAGCGATGAAGTTGTCGATGAAAGCTTGCTTGAGCTCCTGCCAAGAATCGAAGTAGTTCACCGACAAGCTGACCAGCCATTGGTGGCCTGCATGACCGACGGTGACTGGGAAGTAATTAGACATGACGTGCTCATCAGCCATGGCTGATCTGCACGCGGTTTCGTAGAGCATAACCCATAATTCAGGGTTCTCCTTGCCATCGTACTTCTAAAGTTTCTCGAGCTTGAAGTTCTTGGGCCATATGACTTGGCGAAGGTGAGAAGTAAACTGCTTCAAACCCGGAGGGCCGTGGGTAGTATCATACTCCATACGGTGGTAGCTTTCGTGGGATGCACGATCGTGGGCTCTTTGGTTAATGTGATCGCGTAGATTGCGTTCTCCAAGGTAATGGCGGAGATCGTTATTGCCATCACGGCGATCCTGGTTGCCACCCTAGTTAACCCTACGACCGCGGTTGTCACGGTGATTGTCACGGTTGTGTCGGCGGTTGTCGTCCTGGTAGTTGCAGCGGTTGTCGTCCCGACCACCATCATGGCCACCGTTTCTGCCTTGACGGTTGTCTAAGGGGTCATCGTTGCGCGAGCCACGTTGGTTGGGTGGCTGTGAGCGACTTGAGTACTGACGGCTGTGGCTTGACTCGACTGAGACGGATGGAGCCCGGGCTTGATTTACAATCTCTGCGGTCTGGGGCCATAGCAGCCGTTAGGTAAGCTTGTATATCATCGTGAACTGCTTGGGTTTCTGGGGTATTGGGTAGTCGTTGCATTGTCACCATAGCAACAGCTACGTTGGCGCTTGGAGTCCTGAAGACCTGTTTGTCCCCCACCCTGTTGAAGGCATTGTTAAGGTCGTGTGGCTAGACCCTTATGCATTGTGCCTCCTCTTCTACCTCGGCTTCGATTTGTCGGCGATTAAACCGATCAATATTGCGTGCTTCGTGTGCCAGCCTTTCTTGTTCTGTTTCGCCAACTGCCGGTGGTTCGTCATTACTGACAACATTGATCAAGTCCCCTCGCCTTGGCGGGAAAGATGGGAATCGTGGGAACCCCAGGGCGTGGTCTGGGATATCTAGATCGTATTCAACGCCTTCATCGTCATGATGCTGGAGCTCGGTGTGAACGGAGGCATTAGATGCGATGCCAGACGAGGAGCTTGTGCCACCCTCTTGAACTGTGTGGACGGATCCTTCTTGATAATCCTCAATCCAGACCATGTTGACGAA
Organism: Miscanthus floridulus; assembly: GCF_019320115.1. Classification (NCBI taxonomy): domain Eukaryota; kingdom Viridiplantae; phylum Streptophyta; class Magnoliopsida; order Poales; family Poaceae; genus Miscanthus; species Miscanthus floridulus. The sequence goes on from NC_089583.1 coordinate 34,922,247, forward strand.
GTTGCGTAGGCTGTAGGGCTGGGCCTGGTAGTTCTCCGTCGAGGCTTCGTACTCAGAGAGCCAGAGACCCATCGCGGAGGCTAGCCGGCGATGAGCGGAGCGCCCTTTAGGAGTAGATGTGACCATAAGATCCGTACCGAGTCGTGCAGGACGACTGGCCTGAGCTGGTCGGGTAGATCTGTTGTGGGTAGTGGTTACCTGCTCGTTAGGTTGACTTTGAATTGAACTTACCAGAGCTAGGGTTTCAGCAAGTTTAGTGCCGACCCGATCGATGGAGTCGAGCAGGTCGGTGTTGTCGATGTGCTTCCCTTTGTAGCGAGGAAGCGGACGACAGGTCATCGGCGTGGCTGAAGATGATGCGGGCATGGTCAGAGCCAAATCCACCATGGTCGGAGCCATAGCCGATGCAGGTGAAGCAGTGGTCAACGCAGATTGAATACGTGCCTCCTCGGTGGTCATGGCGATGAAGTCGTCAGAGCCAGTGGTCCAGGTGATCTAGCCGACGGTGAACGTGAGGCCGTTCGGCGTAGCCATGGAGCCGAAGATGATGACCATCTTGTTCGCTTGGAGAGCAGTACACACACCCCCTACCTGGCGCGCCACTGTCGATGAAATATGGTCGGCAGTCTACCTAGGGGTATGCTCAAGGTAGTAGATTGTCGGCAGACAGATGCGCAAGCTACAAACAAGATGGTGACGCAAGACAGACATGAGGTTTTATCCAGGTTCAGCCGCCGTGAAGGCGTAATACCTACATTTTGCGTCTGATTGTATTGATGCATGTCAATGAGAGATGTTTTTAGAGGGGTCCCCTGCCCGCCTTATATAGTCCGGGGGGCAGGGTTATAGATCTGGAAACTAATCCTAGCCAATTACAATTGCCATAAGTGACTGGATAAGGATTCCTATTCTAACCGACCAGGATCTTGCTTGACCTCCAAATCTGCCTTGATTCCTTGCGCAGGATTCCGAACAGATTGGCTGGTCCGCGCGTCGTCTTCTAGTGGGCCAGACCTCCTGATCCGAGCCGGCCCAAGCCTAGCCGTAAGGGTATAGGGGTTAATACCCCCACAGTATCCCTTTGGCACAAACACAGCACTTCCACGTCATCGCCCATGTGGTCCACCGCACAAATTTTGCGTACCCGCGTGGTGACCAAGTCGCCCCGTCAGCCGCGCATCTTGCGGAAAACACGCTGTATTTTCTGTTAATCACTATGCGATCCTTTTTCATTTCAAAATTAATTCATTTAATTCTGTTTTCTTCTGTTTAAGCCTCTTATCTTTTTCAAAAATAGAAGCCCTATGTGGAAAATCTGATTTAATTCTTTTTTACAAAAATGCCATATGACCCTTGTTTTTAGCATATCTTTCACATTTTTAATTCGATTAGAGTGATTCATTTGCTCACGTGTTTGAAGTAATGCGTAGAATAGTTTTATAAACCTTTTATCATCTGTTTATATTGTATGGTGTATTCAAATAGATTACTATTTGTTTGCATATAGTGATTGGAATGGATGCTTGTATGTTGATGTGGACCACGTGTATAGGGTGAGTTGTACGAGGAGTTGAAGGAGCAGGCTTGTGACCAGCGGTGCAAAGACTCTAACTCCACGGAAGGCAAGTGTAACAACGACTCCTTGTACCTATGAATAATGTCTAATTCTAACATCATGCATGTGTCTAATTTTGAAATGCTATAAGGACTTTTACCTAGATTACTTTTGTACCATATATTCTTGTTCCTATGGGTTGGTATGCATGGTTTGGTTAATTGCTGTTGCGCAAAACCAAAGCTAATAATTAACTTGATTAATGATATATGCACTATGATAAAATGATGCTTTTTAGCAACATGGTTTAGAGGGCTGGGGCATTGGGATTTGAGTGCCTTTGTTTCTCTCCATATCTCCATAAGTACTTAATCCTGAAGCAGACAACCAGGAGGTTCCGTACAACCATGAGTATCAAATGACTTTGATCTTAACAAATTATTTGGTGCACAATGGTTGAGCTGTCTTAGTGGGAGAAGCATTATGGAGTGTACTTAGGATAACTTTGAGTATTCCTTTAGAGTAGAGATACATCCACTCTTTTTTATCAGCTTATCAGGACAATTTTTTTTAGACGGATGTGGGATTCAATCGCTGGTGGTCGCAGGTGTGGGGATGCCTGCTGAGCAGGGGGGGGGAGCGTTGAGACATTTAACATAAACAATGATGTGCATCGGATCGAGTTGAAGCCTCTGAGAGGATTATGAGCCTTAGATTTCAATAATGTTGGAATCATGGGTATAATTTTCTTAGTGTACAGTGGTTAGGATGCCTCAGCGGGGGATAATTTCTGGGGTGTACCTAGGATAGTTTTAAGTGTTCCTTTGTAGTAGAGAAGATAATGGCATTAATAACTGTGAACTCAATGGCAATATTTCAGTGTTGGGCTAGAATGCAGCCCGGATTCGATAGTTTTTCTATAAACATTTCTTTTTCAGAAGATATTTACCGTACTAATTTTGTGAATAATAGTGAAGCAGAAAGTAGCAACATTGCTTCGAATAATTTGATCATTATATAAATTAAATTAAGCAATCAAGCTCGTGGTAGAAATATTAAATAGTCCGGATACTTTGATTAATACAAACTAAATGGAGCAACCAAATACGTTGGTAAACAATGTGCAGTCTACATATTTTGAATCTTGCTAACCAATGAAAAGGCACAAAGTGATTCTTATTTAACTAAATTCCTATCCATCATATATTGAAAGTGCATGTCAAAAGCGTGTAAATAATCTAAATATTATTTATTTCTCCAAATCAGTGAGTAGGCATCATGGCTCAGAGTGTCATGGACAAATTCTTCAACTTGGTGACGTTCGGCTTCATCAACAAGCAGACGATTGCGTAGACCTATAAACAAAAAACTTTTAGATCAGTGCTATATCTAAGAAATTAAATTAATAAATTACCCTAAAAGAACCTCACCTTGAAATGCATAGGCCTTATTACAAATAGGACAGAATACCATTTGGCTGAATTCTTAGTGGTTACTCCACCTGTCAAGCACGAGTAAAAAATGTAACAACTGAAACTTTAATTAGTCAATAGATATGAGGACATCGGTAGTGCAATACCTCTCCTTTTATTCATTTGTACATGGAGGGCAACTAAAGTGCGCAACTGATGCCGCTTGCCGCCATTTTCATATGTGACGCAATAGGTGTGGTTTCTTTGACGTTTATTATGATGCACTTGTACCTACGAGTTACAAAATTGATTAGCATCGACCAAAGATAAAATTTTCAATCTACTACTATCTCTCACAACTAAACAAGTGTCTTTCATTCATCACCACCACATGTCTGTATGGACGCATCCGGAAGTCATCCCTTCCTTGGATATCGGACACATACACAACCATACCAATGACATCTACAAACACAAATGATAGGTATTGATGGAATAGAAGCATGAACAGTTAACTACATGATTTTTAATATAGGCGTATGAGATATACCTGCAAAAATGAACTCATCCTAATCGTATAATCCTCGATTTCCATAAAGGTACGAGGACAGTGAGCAATCCAGATAGTTATATGTGGTGCATTAATAATAGTTTGTGCAGATAGAGCGACATAGTAGTCAGCACATAAACAGAAAATGTAGCGCAAGCTATCAACATAAGTAGGTGCAAAACCAACTCTCATCAAGTCATAAGCTTCTCCTAGACCAAGCAAACTATTGAACCTCATGGTTTGATCGCCGTAGGCAACCGGTTCCAGTTTGGCTCCCTGTAAGAACATTGTAGCCAATAGATAGATAACAATTGTCTATAGCCATAAATTTTAGACATGGTCCAAATAGATAAGCTCTGAATGTACCTGCTTATCCACCAAAATTATACACAAATAGCTTTCGCCCCTTTGCTATCGTACATTGCCTTTCCAAAATACCATGGCACTCACATCCCATCTCAAAAATACGTGTTCCCTTCACACGTCATGGAATTCAACCCATCTATAATCCCAACCGTATCAATCAAAATGATAAAATACACATAGGTGGCCATCTCGGTGATTGCTGGCAACGGGTCAGCGTACACCCTCTTTCTCAGGAGCGAGGGATAGCCGAACCCATCTCGGCAATTGCGAAGCCAAAATCATGAAAAACATTTCAGTGCGACAACTCAATGGAAACTCGGATAAATTGACACACGAATGACAAGATTTAAAAACAAAAACTCAGCAGGTCGTGTCTAATTACGCGGATCCTTAGAAAAAATATATTTTTTATACGATTATCGGACGAAGATGATTTTTACGTGAAAATTGTAGTCGATGATCCCCAATCCACGATCCACGATGGAGGAGCAACCCGCCTCCGACGCGAGGTCCGGTCAGGGCATTGGAGGAGCCCAACACCGACGCAAGGTCAAGCCCTCTCTCATTTCTCTCTCCTCTCCCTACCAATCGTGGGTGCAGCCTTCCTAAAAAGAGAACCAAAGAACGGAGAAGTATCGACGATGGAGGATTTTGTCGGTGTCCTAAGTTCACTAAGAACAGATGCCTTCTTCGTTGATCGTTCAAGAAGAGAACCAGAGAATGGAGAAGTTTCAACGATGGAGGATCAAGGATGAACATTAGGAACGAGAACTGGATTAAGGTATGGAATGCCTCCGCGTTTCGTACCTAATGCAGCGATACTCGTCGGTGCCATCTTTCTTGTTCTTCACCAAGTTCGTCGATTTTGGGACTACCATCTCCACGCTACTATGCCCATGGTCAGCGAGACCATCCTTGCGGCACAGATCGATATGCCTCCGCGCGCATCAGGATGGTGAACCTGCCTTTGGCCGGCAGCGCCCTCGGCTAGTAACTCCACGTCCAACGGCTTCCTCGCCGTGGCCTCCAGCAGCCTTCGCTCCGTGGCCCCACACCAGAGGCCTCACGTCGCGGCTGACCTACGGCCCCGCACTTGCTGCGCTGCGCTCGGTCCTTGCGCACGGTGGCTCGCAGCCCCGTGACTGCAGCGGTTGATAGCCTTTCCCCACAACATGACCTATCTGAAATCCCCACCAAAGACAACAGTCTTTTCAACAAACGACAGGTCTTACCGGCACATTATATCTTATAGTTTGTTGTCTAGTGCTTCCACAGCTTGCCTCTTTGTCATAGATGCTTCGTCCTAAATTATGAGAGCTTCTTGTTGCAGCAACTTGGCAATACCACCTTGTTTCGTGAAGCTACAGCAACCACACTCTTCAAGAGTGAGGGGTATCTTGAAACGCGAGTGGACCGTCCTCCTACCTGGCATTATGGATGTTGTGACTCTAGATGTAGCTGTAGTCACGGCAAGCTTGTCCTGGCTATGTAGTTTTGGGAGAAGTGCCCTATACAAAAGGTCTTTCCTGTCCCGCTAGGTCCATCCACAAAAAACAACCCGTCTTGTTTGCACTAGACAGTGGCCATTATCTCATCATAGGCAGACCTTGTTGCTTGGCGTTGACTCAGTCACACAATGGCACATCTTGGGGATTCTGCTCGATGCTAGCTTCCTCAAGTATCTCACGAGGAATATGGCTGACATTATTGTCGTATGTGTGATATGGAAGCAATGTTTTCCTAAATGGTAAACGGTCTTTATATGGTCGTTCTTCGGTTAGCGTTTAAGTTGTTTACACGGTGTTTAAACGAAGTTAAACGGTTTTGTATTTTTAAAAAAAATACATATAATTATATATGTGCATGTAAAAAATCAAGTATTCTAACATTTATACATATTTATCTGAGTAAAAATTAATTATTTTTGTATGTATATATATTTATGTATGTGAAAAGAACCAAATATAAATATTTATGCATGTAACATATCAAGTGTACACATTTATAAATATAATAAACTTAAGTATACAAATTTATCCATACAAAATTGAACTAGATTTACCTCGTGTTCGCCTAAACAGTCGTTTAAACATCTGTTTAGCCCATTTAGTACTGTTTATCTCCGTTCTGTTTAGGCCGTTTAGACTGTTTTTCCCATTTTTGACCATTTAAACGGTCAACCGTTTAATTTCCGTTTACCCCCTAAACAAAACAGTTTACCACCGTTTACCATTTAGTGACCATTTAATCAGCCATTTAGCCCATTTAGACGAACACTGTATGGAAGAGGAAATGACCTGGGCTGCTGGAACTTGACGAACCGGCCTGGCCAGTTTGTCTGTGATGTGGAAACGGCCTAGCAGGCCTTTGCTGAGCCACCCCCGCTTCGTCGTGCTGGCGCTTGTTTGAATACTTGGTTGAGCTTGCTGTGATCTTGAGTTGATTTTTGCCATCCTCATTCTTCTCAAGAACCACTTTGCGCCCCCACAACCTTCTCAACTCTTGGCAATTCCTGATGCTCACCGATTATCACATTTTTGCCTTGGGATTGAATCAGCTTGCTCCGGGCGAATCAAAACAGCAGGCTCCCCTTTTTCAACCATATGCATTGGAAAAGGAAACTTATCAACTTGCATCTCAATAAGACTCAATCGTCCCTTATGGACCTACCGATAGAAAACATTGCAATCATTAATGGCATGAGAAAAAGAATTATGATATTTGCAATAAGCTTTCCTTTTCAATTCCCCAGGTGATGGCAATGTATGAGTAATTCTAATATAACCGAATTTAAGTAATTCATCAAAGATTCGGTCACATTTAGAGAAATCAAAAGTAAACTTCACTTCTTCATTCTGGTTCTTATGAATCGGTTTGAGAGAAGGACATGTAACTAATTTATTTTTAGCTTGCCATCTAATTTCAGTAGCATAACATTCTTTATTTTCATCGTCTGAACCATCGGAATATCCATCTATAACATGCATATTCGGATGATGTGACCTATAAGCATCATGGGACTCTTTGAGGCTCGATTCAACTGAAACAACCTTTTGTAACAATTGATTAACATTAACAAACTCATAATGCTCAAGTTTGTCTCTAATGTTAGGACGTAGGCCAACAAAATATAAATCGGTCAAGTCTCTTTCAGACATCATTAAATGTAAACATCGGTTCTTGATTTCTTTGAATCGTTTGAAAAAAATCAAGGACGGGCTCATCACACCCTTGACGAACCGATGTGAGATGAGACAATCTAGTTCATGAGTACCATTATAAAAGTGATTATGAAAATTTTCTTCTAACTCAGCCCATGAACCAATAGAGCAAGATGGTAATGAAGTAAACCAAGCAAAAGCTGTACTGGTAAGAGACAAAGAAAAATGACAAACTTTCATAAATTCTAAGGTACTAGCTTCACCCATTTGTGCAAGAAACATGCTAATATGCTAAATAGTTTGACTTACTATCATCACGACTAAATTTATGAAAATCTGGTACCCTCCAACCATCATTCGCTTTCATAAAATCAAAAGTAGAAGGGTACGACTTATGATATGTATTCCTATTGGGCTTAATTTGCACACCCAAACTGCCTTCAAGAGATTTAGTTAAATCTTCTCTAAACCGATTCAAAGCTTCATTAAAATCGTCTGTGGAAGCATCAGGAGCAACATTAAATGTAGGAATTTGGTTAGGTGACATCAGTGGGTTAGGTAAAACCGTGTTATGCCCCCCTGAAGTTCTATTTGCTGATGCCCCATGATCGGTTCGAAGAATACGACCCGAATTTTGGGTAGCGGCGACTGTATGTGCTGATGTACTAGCTCCATGACAACCGGCCCTATCGGTTTCAGACGCCGAAAGGGACGATTGAAGCTTGTTGGCTACAGAGTGAGAAGTTTGATTATTATAAAAATTTAAGGGCATATCAAATTGGGGTTGTTGTGCAGCACCCAATTGATCACAATCGATTGCCTTGCCCTCTAGCTTATCCAAACGATTACTAAGCAAGCTAAATGAATGCTGAATAGTATTTGTAAGCGTATTCCTTGTATCATTTAGCATTGTAGCATAATTTGCATGAGTTGGATAAGGATCATCGGTTCTTATCTCTTCATCATACCTAGCCTTTGCATTGGCTTTATCTTCTGGTGTGGGTGCAGATGATGATGAAGGAAGTAAACCGCTGAAATCCGACTCTTTGTATTGGGTAACGTTGTCCCGCTGATCTTTAACGCAGCTCTCAAGAAAAGCTTTTAGAACGGTGTTGAACTTGGCTTCCACTTGTTGCTTTAACTCCTCAGGAAGCTCTTCAACGGACTCGGGGTGATTGATGTTGGCTTGATTGAAGGAATCTGTCCTGTCACCCTTGTCACCATCAACACCTTTGCTCCCCATGTCGCTAGTGGATCGAATCTTGGCTTGCTTCTTCTTACCCAGCGTAGTCACCAAAAAGTGTGTTGACATCAGATGTGATCCAAATCACACACCCGCAGGGCTAGAACGCCCAGGGGGTTGCAAATCAACCCACAAACCAGCAAGAACATGAGCGAACCGACGAAACCAATCTAGAGATGACCCGTCGGGGAGGAGCACGTGGAGGGTGTCCTATGACCAGCAAGGCCGTCTAGAACACCATTAAATCTCCTCGGGAGACGTGATGAACAACAAGGCAGAGAAAGGAGAGGGTAAAAGGGTTTGTAGATGCGTTTTTTGACGATTAAGGGTTGGATCCTTCGATCAGCCGTGATCCTCTCATATATATAGAGTGGGTGGTCTTATCCTAATATGAAACAACTTCAGATCGTAATCTTCAAGTTTTCAAATCTCGTCCAAGTCCCGGTCAAAAAGGGTTTTCAAACCGGCTAGGCCGGTTGGGCAGCACACGCACAGCAGGCAAGCGGGCTTGGCCGGTTGCTGAACCAGCTGAGCCGATCGTTCATCAAAGAAGCAGGCATCAGCAGCAGGCAAGGAAGAAAGGTGCGGCAGCAGCAGGCCTGGCCAACAGGCTGGCCGCTCGTCCAGCAGACCAGCAGCAGAGCGTGCAGCACAGGGAAGGAAGAGGCCAGCGGCCATGTTGACCAACAGCAACACGGTAACTGGCTTTGGCCTGCCCAACAGCTAGCCTGGATAATCGGCAAGGAGTGCACGGCAATAGGCAACCAACCAGCCTAGCTGGTCAGGCATAGGAACCAACAGGCCTGGCTGGTTTCCCAACCGGCCAGTCCGGTTTAGCAGGAAACGTTGCCGATTTCCTTCTTTCTTTCTCCGGATTTTTGACACAATATTCCAAATATATTTTTGTGACCATATTAATTCCAGAAATATTGTTTAAAAGTTATTTCATGCTTCCAAATTAATTTTAGTCGTCAACAAGAACCAAAGCCATGGCAGTCGCACTGCTCTACTGAATCTCTCTAGTTCCAGAACTCCCAGCCCTCCAAATTCAATTGGCTTAGCTACTAGAGGCCAAGCCACTTTGCACTAACCGCCCGATATTTCACTATCACCAGCCCAAAGGAAGCGACGACATGCTTTGCCTGTGTCTTCAGTGAGTTGTTTTGGGACCTTGAGAGCGGACAAATTAAAAGATAGATTGTGATGGTGCTAAGAACTGAGCGTACTAGTTCGCGTCCAGCTGCATTTAGGAGCCGGCCTTGCCATCCCGCTAGCTTCGCCCTTGTTTTGTCAATAAATAATATTTCTGGACGTGCATTAGCTTCAATCGGCCCAATGTGAGGGGCAGCCCCAGGTACTGAACCGGAAAGGAAACCCGTTGTCCTGCAAAGGATTCCAGGTATTGATATTTTTCACGTGTCCCATTATAGGCATATAATTTGCCAACTACTTAGTACACTATATCAAAAAAAAAACTACTTAGTACTCTATATATCACCGATCGAGCTGCTAGTGATCACAACCACAACACGACCTTGTACTAAGTATCTAAACGGCCAAACACGATATACAAGCCGATGGGAAACCAAGCCGAGGATCGGAGCTCCGCCGCGCCGCCATGGCTCAGGCTGTCGGCAGCGCCGATGCCACCACTGAGGCGCCACTCCTGCTCTCGTCAACGGAGGGGACGCCGCCGCCGCTGCTAGCAGGTGCACCGCGCCGGAACGGGTTGTTCGCCTTCGTCTGCGCCACGCTCGCCTCCGTCACCACCATGCTACATGGCTATAGTACGTGTATACGTACGTACGTCGTTGCTGCAAGTTACCACCATCCATGGAGGCATTTTACTACATCACGAAGAGGTGCTAGCTCATGCATGCTTCCGATCCGTACGTGTTTTGCAGGCCTGACGCTGATGAGCGGCGCGGAGCTGTTCATGCGGGAGGACGTGGGGCTCACCGACGCCGAGGTCGAGGTGCTGGCGGGGTCCATGAACGTCTTCATGCTCGCGTCCATCCTCCCCGCCGGCTGGGTGGCCGACCACCTGGGCCGCCGCCGCACCCTCGTGCTCGCCAACGCCTTCTTTCATGGCCGGCGCGCTCGCCATGTCGCTGGGCACCAGCTTCGCCGCGCTCATGGCGTGTCGCTGGGCACCAGCTTCGCCGCGCTCATGGCGGCGCGCTTCGTCACCAGCGTCGGCTCCGGGTTCGCCCGCGTCGTCGCCCCCGTGTACAACGCCGAGATATCGCCGCCGTCCACGCGTGGCGTCCTCTCATCCATGCTTGACGTACGTATTCGTTTTGGATACATGCATGCTGGTTGATTCGAAGCTCGCTTTAATTTCGTCGTCTTTATATTAATTAAAGATGAAGACGTTCATCGACGTATACGTGCAGATGTTCATCAACGTCGGCATCCTGCTCAGCTACGTGTCCAGCTACGCGTTCTCCGGCCTGCCGGTGCACCTCGGGTGGCGCGCCATGTACAGGATCGGTGTCATCCCGCCCGTGTTTATCGCCTCCGGGGTGCTCTTCGTGCCGGAATCACCGTGGTGGCTCGCGATGCAGGGCCGCCACGGCGACGCGCGCGCGGTGCTCCTGCGCACGTCGGATACCCCGGCCGACGCCTACCTCCGGCTCGGGGATATCAAGCGAGCCGTCGCTGACGCTGAGCCACCACCCGCTGCCGCACGCCACAGCGGCGGTGCTGGTGTCTGGAAGCAGCTCCTCGTCCGGCGGCCATCGACAAGCGTGCCGCGGATCCTCACGTGCGTTCTCGGGCTCCACTTCTTCGTGCAGGCGTCCGGCGTCGACGCCATCCTCCTCTACAGCCCGCTGGTTTTCAAGGCGGTCGGTATGGCGTCCAACTCCGCCATCCTCGGCGCCACTGTGGCCATTGGAGCGGTGAAGACGTGCTTCGTCCTCGTGGGCATGCTCTTCACCGACCGCCTCTGCCGGCGCCCGCGCTCCTCCTCGCCAGCACCGCGGGAGTCGCCACGACGGCGACCGCCCTCGCCGTGACGCTGTACGTAGGCACGAGCACGACGTCTTCGTCTTCGTCGTCGTCACCGGCGACGGCCGCGGCGTGCCTGGCGTCGGTGCTGGCCGTCGTGGCCACGTACTCGATCGGGTACGGGTCGGTGGTGTCGGCGTACAGCGCGGAGGTCTTGCCACTGCGGCTCCGCGCACAGGGCTCGAGCCTGGCCATGGCGGTGAACAGGCTCACGTGCGGGGTGGTGAGCATGACGTTCATCTCGCTCGCCGACGGGATCACCATGCCTGGGTGCTTCTTCCTCTAAGCTGCGGTGACCAAGGTTTTCATTTTTGAAAATTAAAATTTATCGGAGTCACACATAAAGAGGATAAACATGATATATCGGAAATATCGGACCAAATTCAAATAAAATTTAATTTAAATTTAAAGTAAATTTAAATAAATTTAAACAAAATTTGTACGAAAAAGTAGATATTTTCTTATCGGCACCTGCGGATAAAAATAATATATCAGGAGATTTCGGCCGATAAATCTTTCCCTGGCGGTGACTGCAGCTGCGTTTGTGTTTGTGTACATGCGGCTGCCGGTGACCAAGGGCCGGAGCCTAGAGGACATGGAAGTGCTCTTCCACAAGTGAGGGCAGCCACATATAGTTTTTGCAATTTCGATCTGTCAATAGTAATGATAGTTTGATCTTGATATCCCATCTGCATTTGATAAATAGTTATATACTCCCTCTATCTCTAAATATTTGTCGCTATATGGTTTGCGTGCCGGTCAAATTTTTCTTAAGTTTAACTAGATTTGTAGTAAATATTATCAATATTTGTATCTCCAAATAAATTTATTATGAAATTAGAATAAATGATCTATCTAATTTTTCACAAAAAAATAATCTATCTAATAATACTCCACCCGTTCTAAATTATAAGTCGCTTTGATTTTTTTGGTACATCTATTTTGCTATGCATCTAGATATAATAATATATCTAGATATATTATAAAATACATAAACCAAAAAAGTCAAAACGACTTATAATTTGGAACGGAGGGAGTACTAATTATATAATAAATATTAATATATTTTTATATAAATTTAGTTAAAGTTGAATACATTTGACTTTGGTTGAACATGCAAGATGAACATAGATACATTACCTTCGTGCATTGCATAAAGTGAGGACTAATATAACTCATTGCATAAAATGAAAGGACACATAAACTAGTGGTTACAAGAACCTTAATAGCATCTCAGGTCCCATATTTGACTCCCTATGTGAGCGAATATTCTAGGATTTAACGACGTTTGTGCTTTCAGGGGTAGGCGATGTTCTTATCGACAGCGAGGCGCATGTGGTGTGACCTCATGAATCTCGAGAAGTTGTTGACCCAATCTTCAATGCGTGCATTCATATGGACGAGTATGCATACGTTGTGCGTGTCTAAGTGTAAATTACAAAAAAAAAAGTTATTTCCAAGGTCTCCTCGTGGTTTTATATGAGATCGAACGGCATATGCTTGTTCGAACAGATACCAGCGAGTCGTGCAATACGAGCTATTAATCAAAACTGCCAAAACACTTTATCATTGCTTTGTTCCTTCAAACAGAAGCTCTAACACTACTAGAGAAATGGGTTTTAGTCCCGGTTGGAAGGGCCCTTTAGTCTCGGTTTTCCTAACCAGAACTAAATTCTCGGGACTAAAGGTCCACACCTTTAGGACCTTTAGTCCTGGGTTTAGGAACCGGGAATAAAGGTCACCCACGGAAGAAAAAAATAAAGGAAATCCTCGAGGCCTCGCTTGCTCTACGTGAGATTCGAACCCAACACCTCTCTCCTCGCACATAGGTACATTACCAACTCAACTGCACACCACTTGTGACAGAGTTATGTGCGCTCTCCTTTTGAATAGACTCGTGGGAGACCTTTAGTCCCGGGTAAAAGACCTTTAGTCCCGGTTGAAGACACCAACCAGGACTAAAAGGTCACCCTTTAGTACCAACCGAGACTAAAAGTTGGTGAACTTTTACTCCGGGTTGATGACACCAACCGGGACTAAAGATGACTTTTAGTCCCAGTTGGTATTACGAACCGGGACTAAAAGTCCTTTAGTCCCGAACGCAAAAAATATCGAGACTAAAGGCTAAAATCGAAGTGGGTGAAAGATCTGTTTTCTAGTAGTGTAAATAAGATTATAAATTAAATTTTGATTTCATTGCTTTGTTCCTTCAAACAGAAGCTCTAAATAAGATCTCACTTAAGTATATTATATGTTTTCTCGGTCCGTACAAGTTACAGTAGCGTGCTAATAGGCATGGTATGGAGCCCTATTCCTAGATGAATTGGCACGCATAAACGATCTGCAAATCGGAGTACGATTAGAAGAGGAATCGGATCAGAATGCAAGACACACAATCACTTAAAAAATCCTCAATCCTCCTATACCCACACGAGTGAGAGTACGTGCATTCAACCATGGTATGTAGTTTATAATTCCAAAATGAATGAGAACCACTACTACAGGAATTTTAAACGAGGCGGGCATCTTTGTTTAATCGAGGCGGGCAAGCCAACCGCCTCTGCACTTGTCTTCGTCATAGCCCTCTGCTGGACACGTGAACCGTCTCTTCACCTCTCCCCACATATTTCCCTTGACGTCCTTGGGGACTTCCCTCCAATTATCATATGTTATAGGCACCTTCCCCCCAGACCATACAGGAACACTAGTCGCTGTAGGTGCCGATGATGATAGTTGGCTCCAAGGGCTCTCTTTTCAGCCCTATCTTGTGTATCGCACACACTTTCTTCTTGGTAATCTGCTGCCTCCCATGTTGGTCCCTCTTCAAGTCTGACTTCTTCTTGCTACCTATCGTTGCGGTTGAAGAAGTGCCTAAGGAGGGACCGGGTGCTTCCTCCTCCTCCCCTTCCACTACTACAGAATGGACTTGTTGTCCCGGGCGGTAACGGCCTTTAGTCCCGGTTACCGCGCCGGGACAACGATCCCAGGACTAAAGGTGGAACCTTCAGTCCCGGGTCATCGAGCCGGGACTAAAGAGGGACCTTTAGTCCCGGTTGGTGTTACCAACCGGGACTAAAGGCCCTCCAACCGAGCAAACCTGGCCGCACGCTTTAGTCCCGGTTGGTAACCCCAACAGGGACTAAAGGTTTCTTTTCTTTTTCTTTTTTTTGTTTAATTTGTTTTTAGTTCAGTTACACATATTTGTTTAATATATAATATGTTTTTATGTACGTATTCTACGCTGCTAATATAAATACACGCACGCATATAATTACATCTAATTCTTATCTCGAGCATTATTATATTCGAATAAAGTATGAAACTATATATATTATAGATATATATGTATATATACAACACTTTCATAATCTTGTTCTCGAAAATAACGATATCAATAAATATTTAATTTACATCATTAGTTCCTTAGATCAAAGTAGAACTCGCCGTTGGGATTTAGCACTTTTTCTAGAAGATATCCTGCTATTGACTCTTGAACTGCTTTCAGATGGTCTTTTTGCATGACCCTTCGTTTCAACCATTCAGTCTTGCATTTGAAATAAAAGGAAAAGTATTAATACATATATATATATATATATTCATTTAAAAATAAATAAAAAATTAATATATACGTACTCTGAGGACATCTTCGGGCGTTCTTCTTATGTATGCAGTGATAAATTCATAAACGTAGTATCCACACAAGTTATTACCTGGTTCCTGCCGCAAACACCACTGTATGAGAAGAAGATTATTCTCATCATCTCACACATAAATTAAAGTACGATATAGTAATTAAACACGTGGGAAAGTATATATAGTACAACTTACTGGTATTTCAACTACATTAAGTGGTGCCTTGCAATCCTTGCGGTGTTGCCGAATAAACTCTTTTCAAACCCTATGCGACCAATAATGTACGATCGTTAATAAATTATGGCAAAGTCTATTCAATAATAGTTGTGCGCAAGAGATCGAAATTACCCCTGGATAATGTCTATCATATCTTGGTATAGTGCTCGCTCTTTTCTCAATGAGTCCAAGATTACTAACTGACTTGAGATTAACTCAATGACAATGAGTATCCAGTGAAACCTGCATTGGTTTATACACACACGTACATGCATATAAGTTGTATTGATATTACATAAAATATGTAGACTACATTATTATTAACACTTACTCAAAGTTGTACGGGAAAAGTATTGTTGTCTTGTCGTGCTGCTTCACGAAGAACTTCATGATATTCGTCTGTGCTTCAGATACCCAGTGCTCCTTGACAATAATATCGGTTTTGAATACGATATAAGGATCAATGAAGCCAACACTGGTGTCTTGTATTCTTTGGAGCTTTGACATCTGGAAATATAAGTTACATGTGAGGATAATTATATACACGTACGCATAGAAGTGAGTTTATTAAATAAAAGTAAGAATCACTTACAAACAAAAGGAGCTAATGATTGATTTGTCCAGAGCGTCCAAGTGGAATAGTTGATGCAATTCTTCGAAACTAATATGTAAGATGTCATCTCCACGGAAGTAATGATGGTCTCTAAATCTGACAAAGATCCACTGCTCACCCCTGCCACACGCCTGCATGTACCATTTGTTGAGCAAGTACATTTGCGTACCCAATTCATTCAGAGCCGTAGGGTTGTACAGACTTTTGCCAAATTTATAAGTCTTCCAGGTATCAACTTCCAGGTTCTGGATTGGAGCTTTGCTCATCACTTGATCCAAGGTTAAACCAGTTTGTTTAAAAAAAGCATTAAGGTCTTGAACCGACACTTCTCCAGAGTTGTCTGGTCGATAGACTTCTATGTTGGAACCATATTCATTAGCAACAACAAGATTTTGCATTGGTTGCTTCTGTTGTTCGAGCTGTGGGACATCCTTCCCTGATGCTCTTTTCCTTTTTTTATGTGCATCATGTGACTTCACGAGGGAGCGGTCATAGTCTGATAGTGGCGGAGGCTTATGAACTTCAAGCATCTTTTTCTTGTGAGATTCGACCTTCTGCCTTAGCTGATCTCGTGGTATGTAAAAGTATGACTTCTCCTTAAGCTTCGATTGTCTCTGCTTTTGGATATCTATAAAAAAATCTTTCACTTTTTTGTCTTCTTCAGCTGCTATTTGCTCATCAGTCTTTTTAGGAGGTATTTCTTGAGAAATAACTCTTTTTTTTGGGGTCTTCTTTGCCGCCGGGACCTTAGACGTCTTTGTAGTGCGTCGCTGTGGAGGGGGTGGGGGCGGTGTTGGAGACCGGCATGGAGGCGATGAGGCCGGTGTTGGAGTCCGGCGTGGAGGCATTGGAGATCATTGTGGAGGCAGTGGGGCCGGTGTAGGAGTTCAAGATCGTTGTGGAGGCGATGGGGCCGGTGTAGGAGTTGGAGATCGCCGTGGGGATGAAGTCGTCTCACCCCCCGCGACGCTGTGATGAGATGTGGAATGAATGATTGGGCTAGGTTGGGGGGAGACCCTGCTACAAAAACAAGTTATGGGTCAATTATTTTTGAAGCCAATATAAAATTAATGGAAAAATAATATTTCATTCACTTTCATTCGTACCTAGGGTGAGGTAGGGGAAGCGGTGGCGCCCCAGGAATGATGATGAAGCGTTTGCGCCATTGAATAAATGTCTTCTCCCCATCACCACCTTCAATGTCAAGAGGAACATTGCTGTAACCTTTGAGCACTCTATCGACCGAGACGCTAGCATATCCAGGTTGAATAACTGACCCATGGATTCTTGGTGTCTTCATTCGGTCTATTGGAGATACAACCCCGACAGTCACCATGATTGATGCATTATTACCATCTAGAATGTGCAACTCACATGTTGTTAGAGGCTCGGTAATGTCATCAACAGGGAAGTGCAACCCAGCGTCACCTTGAATAACTGGCAGCTCCGTGGAAGCACAACTGCTTTTCATCTGACCAACGGGGCTAATGGTGACTCTCGACGTTGTTTGCAATTGCATTTGACTCATTGCTAGCTGCACTTGCCTCTTGATCTCCTCCTGCATTCTTGCCTCAAGAGATTTTTCTCGTTCACGTGATTCAAGCAATGCTTGTCATGACTCATTAACAAATTGCTCCAATACACGGATTTGGTCTGCCTCCTCATTCTTCTTTCTCTGGCGGCTTCTATAGGTATCCCTGTCTGCTTTGAATGCTTGTAGCCACGGAACCGCCCCATAGCCTCTTGTTCGACCACCGTGTTTGGGATTCTCTAGGGCATATGTCAATTCATCTTTTTCTCTGTTGGGCTTGAAAACACCACTATCAGCTTCTTCCCTAGCACGAGCTAGTCTCTATGTTGCTCTCTCAATTTTTTGTTCAAAAATTAGCTTGCCAGTGTCTGGATCTAGGCTTCCCCCATGAGCATAGAACCAATTCTTCGCGCATTGAGGCCAGTTCTTCTATATTGTTTCAGGTATGATTCCCTTGGCAATAATCTCTGCTTCTAGGTTCTGCCACTTGGGAATAGCACTCCTATAACCACCTGATCCCATGCGATGACGGTATTGCTTCTGTCGGGCATTCTGCTGATTCCTCATCACACGTTCCTCACTCTCTTGAGATGTCTTGTATTGTACGAAGTCATCCCAATGGGACTCCAACTTGACAAACGACTTAGCATTGAAATTCGGCATTTCATTCTTTAAGATAAACTTTTTATACAATGTCTTCTTCTAACTCAGGAACAATGTTGCCATCTTCTTCATTGTCCAATCCCTCACTAGCTCCTTCAAAGCATCATCTGCTTGTAATGTGAAATGTTGAGTGATATCTCTCTAAGCTAGGTTCTTGTCATGATCAGATACAAAACTAACATTAGGAGCGGACATCTTCTGCTTCCATTCACGAGCACTAACTGGGATCCTATCCCTTACAATGAACCCACATTGATTGACATATGTCTGAGCATGTGGTCCCAATGGTTTGCCGGTGTCGGTGTCGAATTCTGATATTATGAAATGGCCCTCTAATGGCTTTTTTGGCCCTCGGACTTTCCTACTCTTGTCGGTGGTTGATGTAGATCCAGAGACCGGCTACATGAGTAGAAACACAACGATTAACAACAAATATACGTACGCATGCATCTATAAGAGATGATAGATAATCGAATATACCTCGCCAGTATTTTCTTGCGCGACAATTTGTTGATCTTCAACCACTGGTATATTCAGGATATCCTCATAATCAGTAAAGTATTGACTCGTGTCATCTACATCCACATTGATGCCGGCATTGATAATATTCGCCATTATGTCATCATTCAAGTTATCATCCGGAGCAGCCATTTGTATCTTCAAGATAACACATAGATAGAATTACTATGGCACATAACATAAGTACATGTGATAACACATATAGAATTACTAAATCCAATTAAATATAATAACACATAATATTTCATAAGGATAAACAATAATAAGGTGTATAGGCTTTAGAATCGAATAAAAAACACTTTCAATCCAAAAAACATGGAAATAAGTACATGTATATATACACATAGAATGATACAATTTTCTCTCTCTCTCTCTCAACACATAGAATAAGTGCATATGTATATATCTCTAGATATGCAAGTGATAACACATAGAATGTCTCTCTAGATATAATTTTCTCTCTCTCAACACATGGAAATAATTAAGTACATATATATATACACATAGAAATAATTAAGTGCATATATATGTATACATATAGAATCTCTAGATAGAATTAATTACTAAATCTAATTAAACCTAACATATATACATAGATAGAATTACTATAAATCAAAATTAAATCTAACACATATAGAGAGAGATAGAATAATAATTACTAAATATATCAAAAACTATAATAAAAACTATCTAAAAAACTATCTAAATAAAGTACTAATTAAATTTTAATACATTTAAATCTAATTAACATATATCAAAAACTATCTAAAAACTAAGAATAAACTACTAATTAAATTTTAATACATTTTAATCTAACATATATATCAAACACTACCTAAAAAAACTATCTAAAAAGTATCTAAAAAACTATCTAAAACAGGGATGGCCATGCATATGGCGGCTGGGCGTGCTGGCCAGCCACGGGGCCGAGCAGAGCCACGCGAGGATGACATACGATGGAGACTCGACGGCCGTCGGGCGGGGCTCGACAACGATGGTGGCGCAGGCGCGACAGAGATGACGAGATCGAGGCCAGGTGGGGGTAGACGACGACGGCGGCGCGGGCGTGGTAGAGACGACGAGATCGACGTTGTAGATCGAAAAGTAAAGATGAACCGTTCGATATATATAGGCCGGGACCCTTTAGTCCCGGCTGATAACACCAACCGGGACTAAAGATCCTTTAGTCCTGGCTGGTAAGCCGAATCGGGACTAAAGGTCCAACCCTTTAGTCTCGGCTCGGCTTACCAGCCGGGACTAAAGGATCTTTAGTCTCGGTTGGTGTTATCAGCCGGGACTAAAGGTATTTTTGGGCAGGCAATTCCGCCCACCCTTTAGTCCTGGTTCCCGGCCTGGGCCGGGACTGAAGGCCTGAAATTTTTGCAGCCCGTCAAAGTGTTGTTTTTTCATTTAGGATTGTAGATCTTGATGAGCTGCTCAAATGAGATACTAAATGACCTCAGATGAAAAATCTCTGAATACCAAGTTTGATCATCTCAGCAAGATCTACAATTGTTACATAGCTCATTTTCCTATTTGAGAAAGTTTTATCAAACACTAGTCACAAATTCTTGAATCTCATTTAGACTTTCTAAAACTATGTCACACACTTGTGAAATTTGAACTACATTTTGTTCAAACTTTCTCAAATGAAAAAACACGACCCTTGTTGGGTCCCTGTCTCTTGACTCGGTACTCCATCACAATCTTCTGCTTACACTTGTCGCAGATAATGAGAGGGAGTTCTGGCCTCAGTCGTTTCGCAACTGAACGAGAGGCCGAGGATCCGATACCAGTTGTCATCTACTTTCTATACTTATTTTTGCAAACTAGTGTAAATTTCACATTTTCTAAAATGATATATTTAAACAAAACTAAAATTATTTATTTATCTAACTAAACCATGAAATATGTACTATGTATAATAGTAAAATACCAAACTATCAAGTGATTTTACTATTGTAAATCATCATGTGATTTTGAGCTAAAAATGACATAGAAATCACATAGCTCAAAAACATGTTTCAATAAATAACCATCCGTACTAGTTGACCTTGCTTACGTGATCATCTCGGCGAGCATTTCTCCATCGGACGGCACCGTACTTGGCCAAGGAAGAGCTCCGATTCTACGAGGAAGGCAACATGGTCTTCCACGACCGTTGCCGCTCTCCCTCGTAGAATCAAAGCTCCTCCTTGACATCCGTTACCGCTTGGCAGAGAACATGCTCGCCGAGATGAACACGGTCCGTAAGTTCAACTAGTATGGATTTTCTATAATTTTCTAACTATTTTCTAAGTTTTTCATTTCATGAAAATTTAATTCTAAAAAATAAAAGGCATGATTTCTAAGTAGTTCATTTTATGGAAAAAAATAATTCTAAGTGACCTGCTCGATATCGGCGAGCTCGCTGATGTTTAGGTTGTCGAGGATAGTAACATTTGTAGATGACATTTGTAGGTCTGAAGTTATCAAATATCCATCAAATTATTGCTCAAAAATATGTTTCAATAAATAACCATCCGTACTAGTTGACCTTGCTTACGTGATCATCTCGACGAGCATTTCTCCACCGGACGGCACCGTACTTGGCCAAGGAAGAGCTCCGATTCTATGAGAAAGGGAACACGGTCTTCCATGACTGTTGCCTCTCTCCCTCGTAGAATCAAAGCTCCTCCTTGACATCCATTACCGCTCGGCAGAGAACATGCTCGCCGAGCTGAACACGGTCCGCAAGTTCAACTAGTACAGATTTTCTACAATTTTCTAACTATTTTCTAAGTTTTTCATTTCATGGAAAAATTAATTCTAAGATCACGTAAGCCGCCGGGGACGAGGATGGTGCGTGCTCCAGCGAGGAAGAGCGAGGCGTGATTTTGATGAACTAATTTAACTTTTGTTTATCCAAACATATATGCAAATCATCATGTGATTTTGAGCTAAAAATGACATATAAAATCATAATAAAGTCCAACATATAAAGTTACACATGCATCTATATCGCAAAATGAGATAAGCTACTAATAAAACATAAGAGGATTAAGTTTGTTACCTCTAAAATCAAAGAGCAACACCAATAGAGGGGGAGAGAGCAAGAACAACAGCAAGCTGAAGAACAGAGGCAATGAGTTTGAATGGAATGGCTCGGGCTCGGGGAGGAAGAAATGAGCTGGATTATAGGTCGGGATAATTAGTCCCGGTTAGGGGGCCAAACCGGGACTAAAGATTAATCTTTATTCCCGGGGCATCACCCAAACCAGGACTAAAAGCTTAAGTCCCGGTTGGTAATACCAGCCGGGACTAAAGATCCCTGCCCCACGGACGACTGTTGGGCAGGGACCTTTAGTCCCGGTTGGTATTACCAACCGGGACTAAAGGGTTCTTTAGTCCCGGGGGCAAAAAATGCCGAGGCTAATGCCAAATTGGGACATCATTCTAAAGTCTGTTCTCTAGTAGTGTTCTTCACCATCGGGGTACTCCAAACGAAGAGGCACCATCGGTATCTGTCGAGGACAAGAACTCGCATTAATTATATACTTGCGCGAGGCCCGCGAATGTTGTGTCAATTAACGTGCATTGCTTCATCTACGTACCTCAAGCCTTGGGGCTTGGGTATCATCTTCTGGAGGCTGTCATGGCTCCGCACGAGAACCTCATGCCTCGCCCTTTGGATCAAAGTCCGGATCATCTTCTTCCTCACTACGAGGTCTCTTCACCGGCCTTGGTGTTAGTTCCTCGCTCTCGTATGAGGTGCTCCTGTCTGATGATGAGCCTTCATCATCGCTCGCATCAGGAGTAGCCTCGCGCCAATTTTCAAGAGCCTCCTTGGTCGACATTGATAGCTATAACGAAGAGAGAGTTATAGAAACATTTCAAAATT
The DNA here is from genome assembly GCF_019320115.1 of Miscanthus floridulus. NCBI lineage: Eukaryota > Viridiplantae > Streptophyta > Magnoliopsida > Poales > Poaceae > Miscanthus > Miscanthus floridulus. The sequence goes on from NC_089583.1 coordinate 34,944,601, forward strand.
ATATAAACATAATGCTATATTCATCTCAAAACATATATAAAGGAATCATTAATTATATATATTCATTTGAAAACAAGATTACTTCCTTTTTCATATACATTGGGTGTAGGGATACAAAAAGTGAAGAAAAGTACAAAATTGTACAAAATTATACAAGGAAAGTACAAAATTTAAGAATTTAGAGAAAAATCATGTACATAGTTGGCTCAGATTCACCCCATTGTCATCACATCGCTTCTAAATTGGTTGCTTGTATACAAGCCATCCTAGTTTAGGAGCTTAGTACCAGTAGGGGGGCATTTGATCATCATAGCCGCTGCCTCAGCATAAAAGGGTTCACATAATTGCAAATGCCACTGCCTCATCACATTTTTCAAAGTTTAAATAGTTCATCATTGCATATGTCATAGTGAAAGCTCTAGTTTGGTTTTGGTGAATTGATGAAACCCTAAGTGCTAACCTAGTTTATCAAGTGATCATGAGATAGGTAGCACACTTCAAGTGGAGAAGCCAATGAAGATCATAACATGACAATGGTGATGACATGGCGATGATCAAGGGCTTACACTTGAAAAGAAGAAAGAGAAAAACAAAATGCTCAAGGCAAAGGTATAATCCATAGGAGCTATTTTGTTTTGGTGATCAAGACACTTAGAGAGTGTGATCACATTTAGGTTTGATAGCCGTACTATTAAGAGGGGTGAAACTCATATCAGAATGCAGTTATCAAAGTGCCACTAGATGCTCTAACTCATTGCATATGCATTTAGGATCTAGTGGAGTGCTAACATCCTTGAAAACATTTGTGAAAATATGCTAACACATGTGCACAAGGTGATACACTTGATGGTTAGCACACTTGAGCAAGGGTGAAGAGAACGGAGGAGATGCCAGCATCGGTCAAGTGACCGGACACTAGAACCAAATGCACCGGACGCTAACTGCCTGCGTCCGGTCACGCTGACTTGGTGGTACAGTGGCTAGGGTTTACCACTAGACGCTAGGCTGAGTCCGGTCAAGGAAAACCGGTTTAGACCCTTACTGTACTCGACCGGACGCTGAGGCTCCAGCATCCGGTCAGTTTTACCAGAGCGTCTGGTCAGCTTCGTAGCCGTTGAAATTTGACGAACAACGTTTGAAGCCAGTGACACATGGCGTCCATCAGTGGACCGGACGCTGAGTCCAGGGTCCGGTTAGTTGGACCGGTGCATCCGGTCAGAGCATAGTGTGCCTAGTGAAGGGGTACAATGGCTCTATTCTGTGGGGGCTTCTATTTAAGCCCCATGGCTGGCTATGGCTCATATCTTTGGCCATTTTCATTGACATAGCAACCTTGTGAGCTTAGCCAAAGTCCTCCCACTCATCTCCATCATTGATTCATCATCATAGTGAGATTGGGAGTGAACCAAGTGCATTGCTTGAGTGTTTGCATCTAGAGGCACTTGGTGTTCATGTTTCGCTGTGGATTTTTCTTGTTACTCTTGGTGGTTGCCGCCACCTAGATGGCTTGGAGCAGTGAGGATCATTGAGTGGAGGTGGTGATTGTCTCTGGCTCCGATTGTGGTGATTGTGAGGGGTTCTTGACCTTTCCGCGGCGGAGCGCCAAAAGGTACTCTAGTGGATTGCTCGTGGCTTGTGTGATCCTCATCTTGTGTTGGTTGTGTGGCACCCTATTGAGGGTTTGGCATGTGAAGCCAATTAGTGCGTGAACCTCCAAGTGAGTGAATCGCCACAACGAGGACTAGCTTGCCGGCAAGCAAGTGAACCTCGGTAAAAATCATTGTGTTCATCATTGATTCCGAGGTGATTGGTCTTCATTGTTATTCATCTTTGTGATTGATTGGTTCTTTCATCTACACGGTGGTATAACCCTCTTGATCACTCTCTTTACTTTACCGCAAACTAGTTGACAAGCTCTTTAGTGTAGCTAGTTGTGAGAGCTTGCATGCTTAGGTTGGTGTGGCTCTTTAGTTAGCCTTTGAGAGCACACTAACATAGGGTAGTGTCATAGCTATTGTGTGAATAGACACTATCTAAACTTGAATTGTGGTAGGTGGCTTGCATTTTGAGTAGGCTAGCGCAACACTTGCTTCGCCTCATAATTGTCTAACCTTTTTGTTAAGTGTTGTTGTAGAAATTTTTATTAGGCTATTCACCCCCCCTCTAGCCATTAGGACCTTTCACATAGAGAAGCTCAAATTCAAATCGATCCCGAAGGCACTACTATACAAATTCTTTTACATATCGTTTCACAAGTGGGCTCCGAGGCGGTTGGCCTGGTTGCCCGCCTCGGTTATTTGAGGCAGGGCTACTCAAATCATCCTCGGCTCTGAGGCGGTTGGCCTGGTTGCCCGCCTCGGTTATTTGAGGCAGGGCTACTCAAATCATCCCTGAAGGAAGCCGCTAGATATGGACAAGTAGAGAGTAGTAGAGGATAGTAGTAAGAGTAGTAGGAGTACAGAGTAGAGGGGATAGTAGTAAGAGTAGATGATAGTAGTTAAGAGTAGTAGAGTAGAGTACATAGTAGTAGTAGGACAATAGTATAGAAGTAGTAGAGTAGTAAGAGTAGAGGAGTAGTGTAGTATAAGTAGTAGGAGTAGGAGTAGTATAGAGTAGTAGAGCAGTAGTCAAAAATAGGAGCAGCAACTAACACACCAGTAGAGTAGTAAGATTAGTAGAGTTGTAGTAAGTAGTATGTAGTAGTTGTTGTAAGTAGTATGGAGTATTAGTAGTTGTTATAGGAGTATAGAGGAGTAGTAGTAGTTGTTGTGGGAGAAGTAGTAGTTGTAGAAGTAGAGGAGGATAGCCAAATTTAGTGAGGGTATCACAATCAGAGGAGGGCAACAAAATTTGGGGAGGGCATCAGTGAAGGCATCACAACTAGATAATAAGCCAACAATAAGCAACAAAAATAGGCAGCATGTGCTCATTCAGAAATAGGCAGCATGTGCTCAATTCAAAATAGGCCGGCCAAGTAAACATGTGCTCAATTATAGCATGTGCTCAATTCAAAATAGGCATGTGCGCGCTCAGATCATAAGCCAACAGTAAGCATCACAAGCAGCATAATTTCGCATCACAGGTTGGGGCAGAGAGGGAGAGAGCAAGCACCAGCCTTGCCCTGTGCTAAGTCCTTCGACCATTTCAAATCGACCCCGAAGGGCTGCCCGAAGCATAGAAGAGTAGCCAGAAAATAGCAGTAGTAGATAGAGTAGTAAGTAGTAAGTAGCAGGAGTATAGGAGTAGTAACTAGTAGGAGTAGAGGACCACCAGCAGTAGTATATAGAAGGAGGAGTAGTAGATGAGTAGTAGTAGTATATAGTTGTTGGAGTAGATGAGTAGTTGTAGTATATACCAGTAGCTGTAGTATATAGTTGTAGGAGTAGCAGAGAGCAGCAGCCAGCACCAGCAGTATATAAGAGCAGTAGCCAGCAGGCATAGAAGAGAGAATTAAGTAGACAAGTAGCATATATTTCATCAAATTCATCTCAATTTACCTCAAATTCATCACAAATTTATCCTAATTCATCTCAAATTGACCCCAATTTAGTTAAATTCATCTCAAATTCATCTGAAAGTGGAAATCTCTCAATAAATCATTTAGATAGTGGCAAGTGCTCAGTTGAATATGAAATTCACATCATAGGCAGTGGCATTTCCATAGTTAAAAAAAATTTGCATCACAGGTAGCAGTTCATCAAATTGGCATCATAGGTAGTGGCAAATGCTCAGTTAACCAATGCATTAGGCATCATAGGCAGTGGCATTTGCATTGTGACAAAAAAATGCATCATAGGAAGCATTTAATGAAAACTGGCAAATTGAAATAAAAAATGCATCATAGGCATCACAGATCATAGGCACGGGGACAAGAACATCACAACCAGTGTACCAGGGTAGATGGAGTCGAGGAAGATGGAGTCAGGGGAGAAGCTGGGAAGATGGAGCCAGGGGAGATTCTCAGTGCGGAGGAGGGAGCACACGCTGGCAGTGGACAACGGCGGCACTAGGGGTTGGTGAGAAGACGGGTCCGGGGAAGACGACGCGGCAGAGCTAGGGTTTGGTGAAGATGGGTCCATGGAAGATGACGCAGCAGCGTGGGGTGAATCTCCTTGGTGCTGGGGATGATGATGCGGGGCACGATGTGGATCTCCTTGGCACTGCGGCCGGATAGAGATGAGGACGACGTGGTAGAGCTAGGGTTCACGGCACCCCGACGGATGGCATAGTGCAGCTCTTGTGGCTAGGCCTACGACAGTGCTCCGGGCTCTCGGTGGTGGGGGCGAGCGCCTGAGCGCCGAGGTTGGGGGCGAGGGCAGAGGAGCTCGACAACAGCGATGGCAGTGGCGGTGGGAAAATTGGGCAGCCCTTTGGGGTCGAATTGAAACGGCCGAAGGACTTAGAAAAAATTGGGGGGAGGAGGGGTATATATAGGCCATGATTTACGGAGGCAGGTTGCTTAGGGTAATTGCCTTGGTTAATATTAACCGAGGCAGGCGACTTAGGGTGCCCGCCATGGTTAATATTAACTGAGGCGGGCGATTTAGGGTGCCCACCATGGTTAATATTAATCGAGGCGGGTGACTTAGGGTGTCCGCCTCGGTAAGATTTTGCATTTTTTATATTTGATGAAGTTCCTCAGTTATTTTGGTTTTACAACATTTTAAAATTGATATTTAATTTGTAATGCTTTTTAAAATTCATAGGAGTAGTAGTGTAGGAGTAATAGAGTTGTAGGAGTACTAGGAGGAGTAGTAGTAGTGTTGAAGGAGTAGTAGTAGTATAGTAGGAGGAGGAGGAGTAGTGTTGTAGGAGTAGTAGTAGTAGTATAGTAGTAGGAGTAGGAGTAGTAGTAGTGTTGTAGGAGTACTAGGAGGAGGAGGTGGAGTGTAGTAGTAGTAGTAGGAGGAGGAGTAGTGTTGTAGGAGTAGGTAGTAGAGTTGTAGTAGTAGTAGTAGAGTAGGACTTGTTAATGAAATACTTGTTTCATTCCTTTCAACAAATATCAAATTATTTTTAAAATCAAACACTTAACACGTATAGATTATGATCTCCCATGGTCATATATATATATATATATATATATATATGATTCCATTACAATAATAATCAGTTACATAAAAGTTCTTGTTAGTCAATAAGTGACTACATTATTACATATTTGTGTAGCACACATATCATTTTGCTGCAAGTGTTCCCACGACGGTCTTGTTCTCACCGTCAGGGTGGAACCAGGGCATCATCTTGGTCTTGTTAACACGGGTCTCGACCAACTTGATCTTCTATGGATGATCGGTAAAGAGTGAGAGCTCAGCGTAGTTGTTGTATTCTTAGGGGCTCTAGACTCCATCAGCTCCCACAATCCTCTGCTTTCCAGACACAACCATGTGTTTTTTTGCTGTCTTTGGGCATTGGCTAGTAGGCTACTTGAGCATAGTGGCTTGCTAGTACCCATTGATCATCTTTGTAGCCGACACTTTGGAGCTCCATGGTGGTTAGCCCAAAGTCATCCACGAAAACCCCCTTTGGTTTCACCCACTAGCACCAGAAGACAACTAATTGTAGGTCATCGCCGTAGTCAAGTTCTCATATCTCTTCAATCTACCCAAAATATGTCTTGGTCTACCCCGTTGACTCGTCAATGCCCTCATATCGAACACCACTGTTCTGTGCCACGCTCTTCTTATCATTCTCCTTTGTGTGGGACCTATATCCATTGATGTCATACCCTTACCACATGGTGATTTGGGTGGATGGGCCAGACAAAAGCCTCACTTCATCGGACTCTCCACGGGGTATGTCCTGTAGCTCTTTGATCCACATCGTGAAATTGATCTTGTGCTATTTCTGGACCCATGCCTCCATGCGCGGCCCGTCATGAGCGGCGTGGATCTCCTCTAGGTGCTTTCAACATATGGTTCCATACCCACTATCTGATTGAGGACGCTGTGATGAGCTTCTTGTACCATTTCGTACTGTACATCGATGCGTACTTTCCTCCCTGTGAAACCCATTCCTGAGGTTCTGCCTTCGTGCTGTGGGACAGGTAGTCCAATCGCCCTTCCATCCTAGATGTACCTAGTGCAACAGTTAACGGCCTCCTCAGTTGTGTATGCCTCGATCATAGAGCCCTCTAGGTAGGCACGGTTAAGGACATATCTATTGAGGGTCGACATGAACTGCTCGTATGTCCACATCTACTGTAGGTACACGGGGCCTAGTTCCTATATCTGATTAGCCATGTGCATCATTAGGTGTGGCATAATATCGAAGAAAGACGGCAGGAAGCACATCTTGAGCTAGCAAAGGGTCTCCACGATGAACTGTTTCAGGCCAGGCAGCACAACTTCATCGATGATCTTCTATGTGATGTAGTTGAAGATGTAGGACATGCGTGTGATGACCATCTTTACATACTCTAGACCGATAGCCCTGATAATAATTGGAAGGAACACCATGAGCATGACATGGCAGTCATGTGCGTTGAAGCTAGTTAGTGTGAGGTCCTTCATCAAGACCAGGCTCTTGATGTTGGAAAAGAAACCGGTCGACACCTTGACACCCCTAAGCCACTAGCACAGGGACCTCTTCTCATCTCTCGTCAGGTTGTAGCTCATGCCTAGAAGGTTGACTTTCCTACTCTACGTCGTAGGTGTTGGGTGAATTTTGGACCTAATGTCCTATTGACAAGATCCATCCATGACTTTAGACCATCCTTCGTCTTAGTCTTGATGTCTAGCAGTACGCCAATTGTGCTTTTGAAGACATTCTTCTCGAGGTGCATGCAGTCGATGGCATGGGGTGTATCTAGCTCCTTCCAGTATGACAGGTACTTGAAGAAACATGACTGCTTATTGAAAGCAACGGGGGCGGCAGGTGGTTCCTCCATCTTATCCCGCTTCCTATTCCTTGTCATGGTCCCATCTTCCTCTTTCTTCTTCCTGAACTCAATGTCTATGCCCTTCACCATGTCAAATACCTTTTGCTCGTACCTCATCCTTTTTGGCTCATCAGTTTCAGGCTTGTCCTAGTTGTCAAAGTACTTATTCATCGTAGCTGCCCGGTACCTGTGCTTTTTGACATGGAAATGCCTATGCCTCATGTACACCATCTTCTTGGATGCACTAAGGTAAGTGTAGTAGGTACCATCAATGCAAACTACGCAACTTGACTTACCTTTGATCTGCCCTGACAGTGAAAAAAGGCCAGTGTAATCGGTGATGGTGACAAAGATGATGGCTTTAGAGTGAACTCCTTCTTTAGGGATGCATCCATCATCTTGATCCCATCTTCCCATAGTATCTTCATGTCCTCCATGAGCGGCACCAGTAACACATCTATATCATTGCCTAGCTGCCTAGGTCCAGAAATAATCATGCTTAGTAAAAGATACCTGCGCTTCTAACATAGCCAGGGAGGTAGGTTGTATACGGTGAGGATGACTGGCCAAGTGATGTGCGAGCTACTGAGGTCACCAAACAGATTCATCCCATCGGTACTCAGCGCGAACTTGACATTCCTCGCCTCATCGCCAAACTTTTGAAACTTGGCATTGAAACACTTCCACTACTTGCCATCGGAAGGGTGCCGTAGCTTGCCATCGTCCTTCATGCGCTCATCAGATGCATGCCAGGACATTAGCTTGGCATCCTTGGGGTTCCTAAATATAGCACACAGATGATTGATCATGGACTTTTCCTCTATGTGTAACCCTTTTCTTCCTCGTCCTCAGGAGATGGGATCTGCATCTTCATGATATTCTTCTTGGTCATCTTCTTCTTCTTCTTTGGCCCTCTCTCATCATCTACATCCATGTGACAACCAACATTCCTCTTGTACCGACTCATGCCACAGTGAGGATAGCTTTACAAGTTCTCATACTTGCCTCGATATAGGATAAAGTGGTTAGGGCAGGCGTGGAACTTTTTAAGCTTCATTGCCACTGGCCGAATCAGCTTCTTCGCTCGATAGGTATTGGCAGGCACCTTGCTACCCTCTGGGTATGTTTCAGCAAGGGTACGTAATAGCTCATTGAAGCTAGTGTCAGACCTGCCATGGTGAGCCTTCAGCATCAGCATCTAGAGGTTAAAACACAGTGCCATCCAGTGCTTTGGACAATCCTTATAGAGGGGATCAATTACCGCCTGGTTCATCTCTCTAAAATTCTCTAGCCACCTCGGGCTCCCAAACAAAACATTGTCGTGGTCAACATGATTAACGATTGACTCAAAAAGGTCCGTAGTCTTGGGATCCCTCACTGGCTCATTGCCAACCCCATCATCGTCGTCAGCCATGTCTTGGAGTAGATCATCCATCATGATGTAATCATGATCTGCATTGTCACCAGTAGCAGCATTGTCGTGCCCACCTACCGCTGCTGATGAGGTTTGTTATTCGGCATTCACCGCTGCCACCGTCACTGTCGATGAGTTCCCTCCTCCAGATGCACCGGCACTCGGATCCTTTGCTTCCCCATGAAACTTCTAGATGGTGTAATCCTTGACGAAACCATGTCAGATCAAGTGAGATTTCACTATGTCATCTCCGTGGGCAAGAAGGTTCTTGCAGCTCTTACACGGACAAATGGTGAGTTCCCCCTTTAGACTTAGACGATGCCTTTTCACAGTGGCAACAAACTTTGTCACATGATCTAGGAAAGCTGGATGTAGCCTCGATGTCTTGTACATCCATTCCCTGTTCATGACCACGAACACCTTGCACACACAAACAATGAAAATGATCCATATAAGCAGAGCAGTACGAAAAAAGACAGTCGGGTAGCTCTAGATCTGATGATTTCTCTCCTCCAAATACATCTAGATCTATATCTTGAGAAAAAATGCCCAAATCATGGAAAAGAGAGAGGGTTGAGGGTTTGAGAGCGAGAATCAACCTCTTGCGGTGCCCTCCTTCACCAAATCCAAGGGCAAAACCTCTCCCCATAGAAAATGGCAATTTTTAGGGTTTTGAGGTCAAAACCCAAAAAAATGGAGAAGCCATGGGGAAGAAGGGTGAGTGAGGCTATATTTATAGCCCAGACTTAACCGAGGCGGGCACTAGAAGAAAACCACCTTGGTCAATCGTCTGTTAACTGAGGCGGTTGGTTTAGACCAAACGCCTTGGTTAATGGATTAACCGAGGTGGTTACCCTAATGCTACCGCCTTAGTTAACAAACGATTAACTGAAGCAGTTGCTTTATAACAACCGCCTTGGTTAATCCATTAACCGTGGTGGTTTCTTTATAGTGCCCGCCTTGGTTAAGGATTAACCGAGGTGGTTGCTGGCCCGGCTGCCCGGCCTTGAATAACCGAGGTGGGTAATTAGACTGCCCGCCTTAGAGCCCCAAAGTGAAACACTGCGCAAAAGTTTTTGTGTAGTAGTGAACACCACAACATGGTCATCGATCACTTTAGGAACTTGCTACCGAACTTTGTCTCACGCTCGTCTCCAGCCATGCTCTAGCTAGCCTAAGCACCACTATAAGTGCTTGTGCTCGAGCCGCTAGATCAATCCATTGGTCTTTCCACCTACCCACTGAAGTCGTTTCTCCTTGCAATGGTTGGTAGGGCTTCTTTTGATGACAGAGCATAAGTCTAAGGTTGTTTCTCCTTTAACTATTCAATGCGACTTCTTTAGAAGAGAAGCCCATTTTAAAGCCTTACCAAACGAGATCTTACATTTCCTTGATGCTCAAGTATATACATGCATAAGATGGAAAAACTAGGGTTTTGTACCAAAATTGCTTATCGGTCATTAATCCTATGCACCCCTCATGGTCCCACGTTAAAAGTCTCATGATCTTTTGCATGCGTCCAACCGGCTACATTGGAACCTACAACCTATGGCCTCACATAGCTCTAGCTACTACACACCAAAGTCATTTGTGACTAAGTCAATGGTATCTTTCTTTCGTATTAACTTTTATAGATATTACAACGAATGTTTAGGCCCTAAACGAATTCAAATGAAAAAGTCGTTAACTACAAAATTATAGATCCCATCAAGATCTATAATTTTTGTTTGTGTAGTTTTTCCATCTGAGTTCATTTGAATAATTCAAAAATTTTGAATTTCAAAATATCAGAACTTTAAACAGAATTTTAGGATCAATTTCAAATAAAATGATAGTCAACTACAAAGTTATAGATCTCATCAAGAACGATAAACTTTGATCAACAACTTTAACCCAAACAAATATAAAAACATTTTTTTATAATTTTTTATTAAAATCATGCTCTCTATTTTCTAAAATCATGCTCTATATTATGGTGCCTAGCCTAGAAGAAACATAGAAAAATATGAAACCAAATATTTTCTAAATGAAAACAAATTTTTCTAAGGTTAAATTAGATTTTAGTATTTTTAAATGTATTTTTTCTTAGAAAAATATTTGGATAATTTTGTAAAAAATTATTTCTATAATATTTTAATAAAGTTTAATTGACTTTTCTAAACTATTGTGAAAGTTTGATTTATCTCCTTCGTGGATGACATAACGCCATATCAACTAAAACCCTTTTCAAAACCACTCAGTATGGTAAATCGAATGGTTTCAAGAATTGAGGGAGTCCAAGGGGGTTCTTGTGACTGCTCCATAAACTCTGCTCCACAAACTATACTATGGAGCAGCTCCACAAAAAACCTAGAATTTGTAAAGCACCCTTTAGGTGCTCTCACAACTCTGCCTTTTTTCCTAAGCAAATTTGCTTGAAGATGAACCTGTTTAGCAAAAAAAAGTACAGAGCAGAGCTGAAAACAGAAAATGAAGAAATCACAAATATACCCCTAAAAATTGGTTTGTAGTTGAAGGTGGCCAGGTGGGCAAATCGGACTTACATACACAACTAGGTAGCATGCCTGTGCGTTGCTACATGACAATAAAACTTTTGTATTAAAAACACAGATCACACGATAAGATAACAATACTATGAAATTAAAACACCCATGCTAATGGTATGGCAACCTTCGATAGTACAAATCAAACATTCGAAAGAAAATATATGCATCGATAACAAAGCGTAGATGTGGTATATTTAAGATTCTACCAAAATCTTCTCTGCAGCTAGCAAGCATGAGTTGAACAATATACCATCTACAACTTAACCCATCAATGGCAATATTTCTTCTAGTTCCTATCAGTGAATATATGAGCTATTATTTCTCATCCAACTCTTATCATATGCTCAGTACCAACAAGAACAGAATTTAATATCTAAGAAATCAAGCAAGGATGGGAAGAACATACCACATTGATCAGTTGTTGGGTTGAAAGCTCTAGTTTGGTTTTGTTGAATTGATGAAACCCTAAAGTGCTAACCTATTACTCTAGTGATTAAGAGATATGTACCACATTCCAAGTGATGGAGCAAATGGAGAAGGTCATGGTGATGATGGAGTCCATGGAGATGATCAAGTGCTCGAACATGGAAAAGAAGAAAGAGAAAAAAAATGGGCTCAAGGCTAAGGTGATATCCATAGGGCCATTTTGTTTTCGGTGATCAAGACAATTTAGAGAGTGTGATCACATTTAGGATAGATGGTCATACTATTAAGAGGGGAGCTCTTATCGCACAACTCGATCTTCTAGTGCCTCTAGGTGTTGGAAAACTTGCATTGCATTTTAGGCCTAGTGCACAATCCGTGAGAAAGTGATTAACCTTTGAAAAATGATTGTGAAAATGCTAACATACTTGCATGTGATAGTGAAACAGTTAGAGTGTTAGCACATCTACAAAGGTGGTGAAAAATGTGAAGACAAGGAGGCGTTGGGCTTAGGGTGCTGCCACGGGGGCACCGCCATGCCCTGTCTGGTGCACCGCCACCCCTGGGGCAGTGACCGGTAGAGGAGGCCAAGAGTGGGGTGCTCTAGTGGGGCACCACCACCCTATCTAGTGGCACCACCACCCCTAGGGCAGTGCCCACCTAAGCCTGGCCATGGAGCTGCAGAGAAGGAGGTGGCACCGATGTGTCCGGTGTGCACCACCGTTGTGAGGGCGGTGCACCACTCGGTCACCGCCGTGCGGAGGATAGTGCCACTACCATAATTATCTAGAGACTAGGTGATTTGGAGATGATCACCGCTGCAAGCACCGCCATAAAATTCTAGAGGCTGGGGTTTTCATGCAGCTGGTCGGGTAGTCACCGCCACCCTATGGGCCATTGGATGACCATCGGAAGGGCACAATATCAGGTGCCCCCGAAGAAGCTGACTCAAATGGGTAACAGCTCTATTTGCTTGGGGGCTTATAAATAGAGCTTGTGGCCATCCTTGGCCACTCTCTTGGCACTTCTAATAGCTGCATACACCCTTTGGGAGCTGAGCACACCACTCCACTCACTTGCACACTTGATTTCATCATCTTGAGTGAGATTGGAGAGCCTCTAGTGCATTGCTTAGTGGTCTAGCATCTTGTGGCATTAGTTGGGTGATTTGGGATGGTGGAGATCTTATTACTCTTGGTGTTTGCTGACACCTGGATGGCCTGATGACTAGTGAATAGTTGAGCAGAGAAAGGTGATTGTCTCCGGCTCTGATCATTGTGATTGTGAGGGCTTCTTATGCCTTCCCCGGCAAAGTGCCAAAGGCAACTCTAGTGGATTGCGAGTGGCTTGTGGATCCTCATCTTGTGTTGGTTGTGCAGCACCCGGTTGCAGGTTAGGCGTGTGATGCCTATTAGTGCGTGAACCTCCAAGTGACTAAATCGCCACAACGGGGACTAGCTTGCCTGACAAGCAAGTGAACCTCGAAAGAAAAATTGATTGTGTCATCATTTTGTCTCCTTGGTATTCATTGGTATTCATGGATTGATCACTTGCCATGGCGGTATACCTCTCTACCACTCTCGTGTATTACTTTGTGCCTTTACCTTGTGTAGTGCTTGTGGTAGTTGTAGCTAGTTAGTGTAGCTTTTTAGTTGTAGCTCTCTTGCTAGCTTGTTCACCTAGGTGTAAATTAGTGACTTAGCCCTTGTGTGTTTACTAGAGATCATAGAGACTAGAATTGGGTAGGTGGCTTGCAACACAAGTGTAGTGCTAGCGTAAAATTCACTTCACCATCTTATTTACTAATCACTTGTCTTAGTGTTGTTGTAGAATTTTTAATAGGCTATTCACCCTCCTTTAGCCATTAGGATCTTTCAAGTGGTATCGGAGCCGTGGTCACCTTGATTTGAAGCTTAACAACTTTTGGTGTCAAAATGGCTCAAATCAGCAACACCAAGAAGTCACCCCAATTTGATGGCTCAAATTATCCTTATTGGAAGGCAAAGATGACTAGCTACATCAAGTCAATCAATAGAAAGGTTTGGAAGGTGGTAGAGACCAAGATTGAGGTTGCCAATGCTGAAGCTCCCACCGCCGCTGAAGAAGTGCTACTCCAAAACAATGATATTCCTCTTAGTGTCATTCATGATGCATTGGATGAGAGAACATTTGAGCAAATCAAGAACATTGAGATGGCTCATGAGGCATGGAGGAAATTGGAGGAATCCTTTGAGGGCACTCAAGCCATGAAGGGTGCAAAGGCATACATTCTCAAGGAGAAGTTTGCAAGCTTCAAGATGAAGGAAGATGAGAGTATGCTAGAGAAGTTTCATAGGCTTCAAGTGCTTGTCAATGATCTCAAAGCACTTGGAGAAGAAGTAAAGGATAAGGACTTCTCCCACAAGTTCTTGAGATGCTTACCATCAAGATTTGGCACATTGGTCACAATTCTAGTGAGGAGTGGTTTGGACACCATGACACCAAACCAAGTATTGGGTGATGTGATGACCGATGATACATATAGAGATGATGATGAGAAGGAAGAAAAGAAAGAGAAGAAAGATAAGAAAAATGATGAGAAGAAGAAGAGTGTGGCATTCAAGGACACTTCATCCAAGAGCAAGGCCAAGCAAGACACATCAAGTGAAGATGAAGGCTCATTCTCTTGGGATGATGAAGATGATGAGAAGATGTCTCTCTTTGTGAAGAGATTTGGCAAGTTCATGGTGAAGAAGAGCTATCGTGCTAGAAGGAAGAAGTCTTCATCCAAGAACAAGGAAGAATCAATAAGGTGCTTCAAGTGTGGAAGCAAGGATCATCTTGTTGCTCAATGCCCATACAATAGTGACAATGATGATGATGACAAAAAGAGCAAGAAGAAGGACAAGAAGGAAAAGAAAGAGAAGAAGGACAAGATGACCTTCAAGAAGAAGAAGAAGGGTGGTTCATATGTGGTCACTTGGGATAGTGATGCCTCCTCAAGTGATGATGATGATAGCAATGATGACAAGACCACCAAAAAGAAGGCTCTTGCAAGCATTGCCATACATGAGAAGCCTTCTCTCTTCGACACTCCATCGACATGCTTCATGACTAAGGCCACTAAGGTACAATCCGATGATGAGTGTGATGATGAGGAACATGATAAAAATGAAAATGATAGTGATGATGATGATGAACCAACTAAGGATGAACTACTTGACATGTTAGATGATGCTAAGGAACATTTTGACATTAAGAGAAGGGAATGCAAAAGCTTGCGTAAGGAACTAAAAGCCCATAAGCAAGCCTTTGATGAGCTCAATGCATCTCATGAGAGGCTAGAGGAAGCCCATGAGAAGCTTGGCAAGGCTCACAAGAAGCTTGAAGAATCTCATTCCTCTCTACTTGTTGGGCAAAATGTGAAGGAGCATGTTGTAACATGTGATGTGGGCTTAACTTGTGACATAATTGATGAATCTTTCTATAAGCCTATCATTATTGCTCCCACTAACCCTTCTTGTAGCATTTCCACTTCTAGCTCATCTAGTAGTGATGGTTTCACTTGTGATGCCTCACTAATGGTTGAGAATGAGACACTCAAGAAGGAGGTAAATGAGCTCGCTCACTCTTGCCTTTGGCAAAGCCTATGGTGGAGGGGACTGCTTGCTTATGTGCTTGGGTAGCCAAAGAGCTTCTCTATACAAAGAGGGATTGAGCTATACCCCCAACAAAGGCAAGGCGGCCTTTGCTCCCCAGAAGACTAGTTTTGTGAAGAACAATGGTCGGTTTTGCACTAGTTGCAAGCAAGTTGGTCACATAAAGAAAAAAATGTATCAACAAGAAATCACAAGCTAAAGTATCCTCAATTAAGCTTGATTCTTTCTATGTGCTTACTAAGGGTACTAATGGTGTGAAGACTAAGTTCATTGGTGCACCATAGATGGGCTCAAAGAAGAAAGCCATTTGGGTACCAAAGAGCTTAGTAACTAACCTTCAAGTTTGGATACCTACAAAGAATTGATCTTCTTTTGTAGGTCAATTATAAAGCTAGAAGAAGGCATTGGGTTCTTGATAGTGGGTGCACTCAACACATGACCGGTGATGCAAAAATGTTTAACTCAATCAACACCAATAATAGCAATGGTTATGATAGTATCACATTTGGTGACAATGGCAAAGGCAAGGTCAAAGGACTTGGTAAGATTGCAATATCTAATGACATGAGCATTTCCAATGTGTTGCTAGTTAAGAGCTTGAACTTCAATTTTCCATCCATGGCTCAATTGTGTGGTCTCAGATTCAAATGCATATTTGGGGTAGATGATGTAAAGATCATAAGTGTAGATGTCTCTAACTTGATCTTCAAAGGCTTTAGATATGAGAATCTATACTTAGTTGGTTTCAATGCTAGTGAAGCTCAATTGTCAACATGTTTGTTCACTAATTCTAGCATGGGTTGGTTATGGCATAGAAGGCTTGGTCATGTTGGAATTAAACAATTGAATAGATTGGTTAAGCATGACTTGGTTGGAGGCTTGAAACATGTTGTGTTTGAGAAGGATAAGCTTTGTAGCTCTTGTCAAGCCAGAAAACAAGTTGGAAACACACATCCTAAGAAAAGCATGATGAGCACTAGTAAAGCATTTGAGTTATTGCACATGGATTTGTTTGAGCCAACACAATACACTAGCATTGGTGGAAATAAATACGGCTTTGTGATAGTGGATGACTATACTAGATACACTTGGGTATTCTTTCTAGTGGACAAGAGTGATGTATTTGCAACTTTTAAATCTTTTGTCAAGGGCATTCACAATGAATTTAAAACAACCATCAAGAGAGTTAGAAGTGACAATGGTAAAAAGTTCAAGAACACAAGAATTGATGAGTTATGTGATGAATTTGGAATTAGACATCAATTCTTGTCCAAGTACACTCCACAATTAAATGGCCTTGTTGAGAGGAAGAATAGAATACTCATTGATATGGCAAGATCTATGCTTAGTGAGTACAATGTGAGTCTATCTTTTTGGGCCAAAGCTATCAACATGGCTTGCTATTGTAGCAACCGCTTGTATTGTCCCATTGAAAGAGAAGACACCATATGAGCTTTTGAATGGTAGAAAGCCCAACTATTGCATATTTTTGGGTCTTTGGTTGCAAATGCTATATCTTGAAGAAAGGCACTAGATTGGGCAAGTTTGAGACAAAAAGTGATGAAGGATTCTTGCTTGGATACTCAATCACTAGCAAAGAATATAGAGTTTGGAATTTGGCAAGTGGTACTCTTGAGGAGGTGCATGATGTTGAATTTGATGAAACCAATGGTTCACAATATGAGAATGAGAACTTAGAAGATGATAGAGGCATTTAGCTCTCAAATGCCATGAAGAACATTGATGTTGGTAAATTGAGGCCTAAACAAGTGAATGATGATGAAGGTGATCAAGTGCAAGTGCTCTCTAACTCAAATGTGCAAGATGACACTAATCAAGCTAGCACAAGTGGCTCTCATGACAATAAAGTAGATCAAGTAGCTAGTACATCATCTCAATCTAATGATCAAGCAAGTGCAAGCAACAATGTCTCAATACTCCAACCAACTAATATTGCAAGAGATCATCCATTGGACACTATTATTGGTGATATCTCAAGAGGTGTACAAACAAGATCAAGATTAGCATCATTTTGTGAGCACTTCTCATTTGTGTCATCCATTTAACCAAAGAAGATAGAAGAAGCATTGATGGATCTTGATTGGGTGAATGCTATGCTTGAAGAATTGAACAACTTCACTAGAAATCAAGTATAGGAACTAGTAGAGAGACCAAAGAACCACAATGTGATTGGAACCAAATGGGTCTATAGAAACAAGCAAAATCAAGATGGGATAGTAGTAAGGAACAAAGCAAGATTGGTAGCACAAGGCTACACACAAGTTGTAGGTCTTGACTTTAGAGAAACATATGCTTCGGTTGCTAGACTAGAAGCAATTAGAATCTTGCTAGCCTATGGTTGTGCCCACAACATCAAGTTCTATCAAATGGATGTCAAGAGTGCATTTCTCAATGGTTACATCAATGAAGAAGTATATGTTGAGCAACCTCCTAGTTTTGAAGATGACAAGAAGCCCAACCATGTGTACAAGTTGAAGAAGGTATTATATGGCTTGAAGCAAGCACCTAGAGCATGGTATGAGAGATTAAGGGACTTTCTCCTCTCTAAAGGTTCATAATGGGCAAGGCTGACACCACTCTTTTCACCAAGAAGATTGGCAAAGACTTGTTTGTGTCACAAATCTATGTTGATGATATCATATTTGGATCAGCCAATCAAGACTTTTGTGAAGAGTTTGGGAAGATGATGGCTAATGAGTTTGAGATGTCAATGATTGGAGAGTTGAGTTACTTCCTTGGTCTTCAAATCAAGCAATTGAAGAATGGTACATTTGTAAGTCAAGGAAAGTACATCAAATACATGCTCAAGAAGTTTGGCATGAATGAAGCAAAGGCCATAAGTACACCAATGGGAACAAATAGCAATTTGGATAGTGATGCAAGTGGCAACATGGTGGATCAAAAGTTGTATTGGTCTATGATTGGAAGCCTACTCTATGTGACCGCATCAAGGCCGGATGTCATATTTAGTATGTGAATTTGTGCAAGATTCCAAGTCTCACCAAGAGAATATTGAGGTACTTAAAGCATACACAAAATGTTGGTTTGTGGTATCCCAAAGGAGGAAAATTTGAGTTAGCTGGATATTCCGACTCGGATTATGCAGGATGCAAAGTTGAAAGGAAGAGCACCTCGGGCACATGTCAATTGTTGGGAAGATCACTTGTTTAATGGTCATCAAAGAAGTAAAATAGTATTGCATTATCAACCGCCGAAGCCGAATACATATCCGCCGATAGTTGTTGTGCACAAAATCTTTGGACGAAGGCCACCTTGAATGACTTTAGAATCAAGTTCAAGAAAGTGCCATTGCTATTTGACAATGAGAGTGCTATCAAGCTTACCAACAATCTAGTTCAACATACAAGAACAAAGCACATTGATGTCTGCCACCATTTCATAAGAGATCATCAACAAAAAAGGAGCATTTCAATTGAGAGTGTAGGCACCAAACATCAACTTGCTATATATTCACCAAGCCATTGGATGAGAAAAGGTTTTACAAGCTAAGGAATGAGTTGAACATATTAGATTTCTCAAATATGTGTTGATGCATCCCCCCACTAATATGGCATGCCTCTCCTTCGAGCAATCCAAGGTAAAAGTTGATTGGCATGTATACATCCTTTGCTAAGGACATGTTTAATGCATCTAGTCATTCCTCATGTCTTATAGGCTCATTCATGAAAATCAAATGAATTTGATGCTTGTATGGTACCACTATTGCTTCTATGCTTGACATGATCTAGTGGTAGCATATGACATGTTTGTGGGCTTGTGAACCTAGTGTTTGATCTAGAAAATGAGCTATAAGTGTTTAACTCAACATGGTACAAGATATCCCTTGAAATGATGTGTAAAAAAGCTTGTCCTTGGATCAAACCAAGTAAAATATCTTTGGCAAGTGTTCAAGATTGGACCAAATTTGGGAAAATGATCTTCACCCCATTGATTGACATTGGTAATCTTAATCTATCTAAAATTAAATCCTTTGTGGTCATTGATGACAAAGGAGGAGAAATTAGTACGCAAAGATAGAAATAAGATGACAAAGGGGGCGAAATATGAAAGTAAGGGGATCAATTAAAATTTAAGAATACAAGTAGGGGGAGCAAGCTCATAAACTTGATTAATGCATTTGAATGTGCATTTCATATGTTTGCTTATATGGCACATGTTTTAAATTAAAAATTCCATGCTTGTGTGGTGTATGCTAGTTGTAAGTTTGATTGATGAAATGAAAAACTAGCATGCATAGATAATAGTTAGATATGCCTTGTTTACTTGCTTTGTTTTCACAAGTGGTACTAGAACCTTGCTTATAATGTCGATCTCATGAGGTATCTAGTGTTTGTGTTTTCCAAGTAATTCCAAGTGGTATCTAACTAGCTATGATGCTAAGGGTGGTATATTTGGTGCACTCCGATTGGTATCACGCTTCAAAGGTCCATCTCTTATACCTTAGCATCATTTAGTAGACATTACTCTCCCACAACTCAGATCTATGCATATGTGCAAACTTCAATCCAAACTCTTAGCACATATGTAGGGGGAGCTAATGCTACCAATGGGGATTCATAAAACTTGTCCAAATCCTTTTACACATGGTAAATATGCTTGGGCAAGCAACATAGATTCAATTAAATTTCAATTCATATCTTTGTGAAAGGGTTGTCATCAATTACCAAAAAGGGAGAGATTGAAAGCTCTAGTTTGGTTTTGGTGAATTGATGAAACCCTAAAGTGCTAACCTATTACTCTAGTGATTATGAGATAGGTAGCACATTCCAAGTGATGGAGCAAATGGAGAAGGTCATGGTGATGATGGAGTCCATGGAGATGATCAAGTGCTCGGACTTGGAAAATAAGAAAGAGAAAAATAAAATGGGCTCAAGGCTAAGGTGATATCCATTGGGCCATTTTGTTTTGGGTGATCAAGACACTTTAGAGAGTGTAATCACATTTAGGATAGATGGTCGTACTATTAAGAGGAGAGCTCTTATCGGACAACTTGATCATCTAATGTTGCATTGCATTTTAGGCCTAGTGCACAATCGTTGAGAAAGTGATTAACCTTTGAAAAATGATTGTGAAAATGCTAACAGACATGCACGTCATAGTGAAACACTTGGAGTGTTAGCACATCTACAAAGGTGGTGAAAAAGGTGACGTGTCCGACACCTCATAGTGACACTAACAAAGTTGCCATTTGGGGCTGTATGGGACGTGTTCGGTATTGCCCAACGGTCACATAATGGCTAGTTTTTCAAAGGGTCTATAAATACCCCTTAGCCTCCACCTTTGGAGGCTACTAATTCTGCTGACTTCTAGACACGTTTTTGTGCCTTGAGAACACTCTCCAACCCTCTCTTAGTGAGTGATTGATCCAAACTTGCAAAATCCATCTTGTGGGTTGAGTTAGCAAATTTGAGAGCAAGCCACCCTTGAGCACTTGTGCATATTGTCAATCTCATGATTTGCATTTATTACTCTTGGACTCTTCGGTCCAAGATGGCTAGGCATCACCAGAGAGCACCCAAGAGATTGTGGTGTGCCTTGGAAAGTTTGTAACAGTTCGATTC